>NC_141041.1:24672500-24972500 GCF_052040795.2 Danio rerio | reverse complement strand
GAGCTGAACGGTTCAGAGGAGACATTCACAAAGCTAGCATTTGCAATAATAGTATAGTGTAACTCAATAGAATGTATAATGCTGACTGAGGAACATTTTTATTATTAGTTTAATTAGTTATTAGTTAATTGGTAAGTCAATACTATGTTTTTATTTCTTGTTTGTCCTGAATTGAATGTCCATAACTATAGTGACATTAAATTAGCTAAATGATTGCAGTTTTTTATACTCATTTTAACATTGTTTTTACTTTAAGCAAAGACAAGACCTTCCATTTTGAAATAGTATAATAATTATGTTATTATAAATTCTAAAAGCATGAATTAGTAAATGTCTAAGAGTATGATAATAGTCTAGAATAAACACATTTTCAATAAATATTGATTATAATTTGTTTGTATTTTTTATAGAAATATTTTATTATTAATAAATTCAAAAGTTATATATATATATATATATATATGTGGATTTATTGATTGATACAATTGGGGTTGGATCGATAGACTGGTGCCATCGTCCATCGCCGATGGCCGGTAGACATCCTTATGCTAAGCTGGCATCCTCCACCACGACCCCGTCCCAACAGCAACCCGCTTGCGAAAAATACACACTTGAATATTGCTGTTGGTTGGGCACCTTTTTTACCAACCAAGTTTGGCGATGCCATTACAACAACTCAGATCCCTGTGCCTATTTATGCCAGAGTGTCGCTTAAAAAGTGATTGACAGGTGGTAGTTTGTCATTGACATTACTCAACCCTAGATACAATTATTTGTTGTCCAGTAGTATTACATTATTATGTGTATTGAGCATATTAAAATAAAATAAAATTATAAATTATAAAATATATGTTAAATAATATATATTTAATACAATTAAATAAAAATATATTAAATACATATTTAAAAATGTTGTATTGTTATGCATATCCATCAACTGGACATTAAATATTGTTAATGAACAAATAATAATGATAATACAAAATAAATTTATATGTGTGTGTGTGCACGCGTGTGTGTGTGTGTGTATATATTATATATATATGTGTGTGTGTGTGTGTGTGTGTGTGTGTGTGTGTGTGTGTGCGCGCGCGCGCGCGCGTGTGTGTGTGTGTATATATTATATGTGTGTGTGTGTGTGTTTGTTTGTGTGTGTGTGTGTGTGTGTTTGTGTGTGTGTGTGTGTGTGTGTGTGTGTGTGTGTGTGTGTGTGTGTGTGTGTGTGTGTGTGTGTGTGTGTGTGTGTGTGTGTGAACAGTACTTACCACTCCAACCATGCAATTGTCCAAAAGTTTTGTCTAGGTTTGCCACTTTAAAACACATCCATAGCTCCAGAAGCTATTGTCCCCCTCCCCTCCCGTATGTCCAACACAATGGACTTCTCAGTGCATGACACGGCCAGGCTTTGTCTTACTAGAAAAAGTGCTCCCCATGAGCAGCCTCAGTGCATGAAGAGCTCCCGGCGCAGATGTTAGGAGTCTATTGTTGACTGTGATGTAGTGCTTGCTGAACAGAGAGAGGTGAAGCCCAGCGCCAGCCAGACGTGGGGGATGAGGATGAGGGTCCCGCAGTGATGATAGAGACAGCATTACCTCATCCCAACGCTGACCTCAGGGCCCCGAGACATGGCTGATGAAGGCACATAAAGTAACCCCCCGCGTCCCTCTGTGCATCATAACACCCCAGGGGGTGTGGGTATGGAAAAATCCATTAGGTGATACAATGCGAATGACTAAAATAAAGACATCACTAATGTAATAATAAGTGAAAAAGGCTTTCTGTCTACTACCTGCATCCTTGTTTTTTAGTACACAAATGCTTTTATTACATGTGGAATATTGGATTCTGATTGGTCATCACAACAATTCAAGGTGTGTTATTCCAAGAGAACAACTAATTAAACTAATAACACTAGCCCTTGTAGGAATCATCTTGAGAACATTCAAAAGTGTGTTGAAGTGTTTCTTTAGATAGAAATGATTCAATATTTACTATTTCAACAACTAATAAACTAAAACATTTACAGTGAACATCAAATTCAATAACACATAACAGCATTAGCAGGTTTGTCTGTAATTTATATTTTTTTCACTTTTACAAAAAAAAAAATTGTCAAAATATAGATTTTAAAATATGTAAATATACATGCAGATGAAAAAAAATTTGATTGAAATTTGAAATGGAATGTTATAATATGGCAGTGCTGAGACTATTACTTAATATTACTTGTTAGATGGCAGCAAATACAACATAGTTTAACATAGAAGAAAAAATGTGGATCATGATTTATTTCAGCTCTTTTTACAACAAATGCTCAACAAATGATTAATTGGAATCTGGTATCTCAAGATCTTATTTTTAAATAACCAATTTGGAATATTTAATTAAAATAAAATACCAAAATACAATCTACATATACTTAAAAATACTTTCTTTTAATGTTTAAAGCTAAAACAGTAAAAACTTTTTTTTTGCCATTTATCATTTATATATATATATATATATATATATATATATATATATATATATATATATATATATATATATATATATATATATATATATATATATATATATATATATATATATATATATAATATTAGAAAAATGAAACCTTCCAGATCTATTTGATCATTTTTTATTAAAACCTACAGAATATATTAATCAAAGTCCTACTCTATACAGTGGGTATCCACAGAGGCTTAAAAATCTATAGAACCTCCAGCCATGCCTGACTGCCACAATAATGCAGGAATGTTTTGCGGATTCTGCTTTACAGTGTTTGCAATGGAGTTGCCTAACATTCACATCTATGTTTGAATGCTTGTGTAGGGTAAGTCTCTACTCTACTGACAGCTACTGTCAAGATGGAGCAAAAGTCTGGCTCTGTTTGCTCTGTTCTATTGCAAAGTCTCAGTGACTGAAGTGAAGTGAAATTATATTTATAGTCAGACAAGAATCAGTGATATATTGTAACGATACAACTGTAATTTACTGATTCTTACTGCAGTACAATGTCTAACGGGGCCACTAAAGAAAGATGTAGCATGGTAATATTCAACTGTGAAACTGACTGTAAAAAATTGCATAGTTAACCCACAAAAATGTAAATTATGTCATAATTTACTCATCCTTGTGTGGTTTTAAACCTTTATGAGTTTATTTCTTCTGTAGAACACAAAGTAAGATATGTTGAAGAATGCTGGTTTCTAGGAAATAGAAAACATATTTTGTGGATTTTAATGGGTTCCAGCAACCAGCATTTTTCAAATTATCTTCTTTTGTGTTTAACGGATGATAAATGATGGTAGAATAATCATTTTTGTATGAATTATCTCTTTATAATTATTTAAAGAGCCCCTATTATGCATTTTAAAAGGTTATATTTTGGTTTTGGGGGACTCCAACAACAGGCTGATATCCATGCAAGTTTAAAAAAAAAACTTTCATTGTCTTTAAGTATGCATTTACTTTTACCTAATTATCCCAGTGACTCCCAAATGGTTTGTTCAGCGATTCATATGTTCCAAAACCCTCCTTTGCATGATGCTATAATTTGCGCTGATTGGTCCGATGACCCATTCTGTTGTGATTGGTCGACTGCGTTCAGCGTGAGCTGGAAAGAAACACCTAGCACGGTTATGAAGCACTGAGTATGTGTGAGCCCAATGCAGAACTGCATTAAAGCAATGCAGTTAAACACCAGCATGTACTCTATTCTAACCCCAATTAATAACAAAGACAAACATTCAGTATTAAACCACAGAGTGGCAAAAGTTGAACTATTTTGAAAATTGACTGTGCCGCGTGTGTCTATAGAAACAGCTGTTCCGCAACAAACAGCAGGAGATTGTAAGCACAAAATGCACTTGAATCGGTAAAGGAAGAAGCATATGTCATTTTTCAGCGCAATTTTGCATGTGGTATGTGAAGAGCCCATACAGATTTAACCTGAGAGATACATTACAAGCGCTGATATTGGACACGTGACTATAAGCTCCGCAGAGCGATTACTAGTTACAACACACAATTAAATACATATTTTGCAAACTACAGAAACAATTTTAATCACACACGCTGTGTTGGAAGGAGAAACACTTACAGAATCTAGAGGAATAAGAAACTGCTCCATGTAAACTGTGTAACAGTTACTGACAAAGTCTTATACACTAGTAGTCTTTGCTGATTGAATTTGGCTGGCGAATCCAGCATTGCAGGTTCAGTTATTGTTTCAATCATCAGAAAAATGACAGGAAAAAACACAGCACATTGTACTGTAGTATTTATGTGAAAACGAACTTTAACCCTTTATTCCCCACAACCGCATGTCTGCACATCTCTCAGTAATAGTAATCTTCATCCCATAATGCCTCACGCTACGCTAGTGTCTGAAGGGAAAAGCACGTTCACGTTTAACTGGATCCCGCAGTTCATATTTGGCAATGTCGATGCATGCAGGCAAAACATCCAAACAAATGACGAATTCATCATTTGACTCCGAGTCGACTAAATAGAATCAATAGTTTTAAAACACGGTGTATGGTGCACTTTCAGATTTAAACCTCAGCTGGATGTTTCCATTCATTTAGAGATGTGTTATACACTGCATGTGTTGTAAATTAAAAAAAAAAAAACATAATAGGGGCTCTTTAAAACACAATGCAGAAAATTACCTTTTTCAGTATCACTCATTTAAACATTACATAAGCAAAAGATAAAACATAGTATTAAGAAATAAACACATTCCTCAATTATATTAACTATCTGTCAATATACATAGAACGATGAAAAGCCTGAAGGAAAAAAATGCTGTTATTAAATACTTTATTTTAAAGCTGAAAAAGTAAGACTTTTTTGTCTCGTCTTCAGTAATATTTCAAGATGTCTTGCTGAAAAAAAGGAATCTTCCAGATCAATGTTAACATTTTATATTAAAAGTATCAAATATTCTAACGTTTATTCAAAGAACGACTCCATCTGAATCCAGAGAGGTTTAAAAACCCACAGATCCTTCAACCGTGTCTGACTGAATGTTTTATACATTCTCCTCTACGCTGTTTGCAAACGCAGTGGTCTAGCATTCCCATCAATGTTTGTAGAACTGTGTAGGGAAAGTCTCTGGAGTAAACAACATGTGGAGCAGGCATATGACTGCGTTTAAAGATCAAATCTCATCATCAGCGTAATGACGGGGCTGCGTCTCGCCACACAAGTGCTCCCCAGATACTGCTGCCAGGGTAATAACGGCACACCAATATGAGTCTGTGTTTTAGGGCCGGGCAACAGAAGTACATACTTGATATTCAGAGCACACGCTCCTGGTTGCTTGTGATCGTCTTTGACTGAACAGTTTTAAAACGGTACGACTGTCGATTATCATTACGAGTGGGGTGTCCGGGGATGCATCGTGAGCACCTTGTCGAAAACGATTACGTTCATGAAATACGTTGCAACTCCAGGTGGCCGGGACTTTTTATTAAGTTTGTAAATGCGCTAATGGGAGTTCCATGTAGAAATATTCTTTTATTAATTTAAGGTTAATGGAGTTAATTAACCTCCAAACCCATGAAACTGATGTGTCTTTTAATTCATGAAGGCACCATTTTTTTAGCATCCTGGAAATATTGAAGGCCTTTAAGTGAGAGGTAAATGTTTCACTGAGATTAAAATGGAAAAATCCATCATGTTTTGAGGACAAATGTACTGCACAGCAGAGATGGTGAGGAAAAAAATAACAGATGCCACACTAGAGAGATTGGAAGGTTTGGGCAGATGTGCTGTTGTTCAATTATCTGATTAACTAAACAATTGTAAACTACTTTACTTTTAACTTTGCAAGTGAAACTTTTTGTAGTTTTTTTTTTTTATTATTGTTGATAAATACCACCTTCCTCAGTTTAACACTCCA
The DNA here is from genome assembly GCF_052040795.2 of Danio rerio. Classification (NCBI taxonomy): domain Eukaryota; kingdom Metazoa; phylum Chordata; class Actinopteri; order Cypriniformes; family Danionidae; genus Danio; species Danio rerio. The sequence continues at coordinate 24,966,592 of NC_141041.1, read as the reverse complement.
ACCAGCAAGACAGACAGACAGACAGACAGACAGACAGACAGACAGACAGACAGACAGACAGACAGACAGACAGACAGACAGACAGACAGACAGACAGACAGACAGACAGACAGATAGATAGATAGATAGATAGATAGATAGATAGATAGATAGATAGATAGATAGATAGATAGATAGATAGATAGATAGATAGATAGATATGTATCTATCTGGTATGGAGTGTGAAACTGAGTAAGGAGTAGTTCTCAACCATTTTAAAACACTGTAAAAAGTTACACTTGCAAAAAAGTTTGTCCATCTGTCCCTCTACCCTATATTTCACTAGTATGGAATGTTGAATTCTGTTTTATTTGACAGTATGTCTTTACATTGAAATTCAAAGTGCAGTCCTGCATCCTTTTTACATCTTCAGAAAAGGCATTTTGTATTCAGTTTTGAGCTGTGAACTACACTCTCATTAACCGAGCTTCTCTCTCCTTCATCGTGGCCGCATATATAAAGAGTCTTGTGCCACAGACAGTAGGAGGGCTTCCGGGCATGACCGTCCGTCTAAGCTGCCGTCAGTCCTCAATGATGGATCGGCCAGTAGACTCAGGCCTGGAATGTACCCCAGATTAATGGCGCTGCGTGAACTAGAAGTCACTCACGCTTTCTCACCTCCCAAGACACAACACCGCCCCGTCGTGCCATCCGAATTCAGCACGTCATCCAAATACTGTCACTCTCTTGTTTGGTGTCGGACTCTGAGCAGCAGATTAAATTGTAAGCCGAGTGGAATCTTGCAGCATTTGAGTGGCCGCCACAGCCTCTTTAATAGCCTGACGGTCTAATCTTTCCTTTAAAGCCGTCTCAGAGGAGACAGGAAGTTCGTTTGTCAGGTCATAAATGAAAACCCAAGCACACTGGATTCATTTCCAACACCAAGGCCAAGTTCCCTCCCTTTTCCCCCTCCTGCTGCCTGTGGCCATGGAGAGAAAGAAAGTATTTGTAAAAGTCTCCAAGCAGCTTTGATGGGCACAGCGGAGAGAGAGAGGGAGAAAGAGAGAGATGAGCTGACATGTCTGTCTTCCTCTCGGGAGCTTTTCTGGAGGGCTGTTGAATGGCCACACTGGTCCCATAGCTCATTGCGTAGGAGAGGTTTCAAGTGAAGAAAAAAAGCGAGTGAAGTAGATTTGTCCTCACTAGCGCTGTCATGTCTTCCCCTGGCCTGACACCTTGAAGCTCTGAGTAGGACGATACATGAAAAAAAAAAAAACCAGAAGAACAAAAAACAGGATTGTCAGAGAGTGGGCGATCACATCAACCACATGATGGGATGTGATTTGTTGCTGTCACTGCGAGGACTCATGCAGCTTTGTTTATGTACGTTACAAGTCATTTTAAATTAAAGCAACAGTGGGTTTAAAAGGACGTTGAACACAAATTTGAAGACTCTGTAATAGTTTGCTCATCCTCTTGCTATTTCAAAATTGTTGGAATGCAAAAATAAGTGGGTCAAACTTAAAATTGAATGATTACTTAATATTTTTAAAGCAATTAAATTTTTTTTGCTATTAATTACAGCAATTTAATAATTAAAATAAATGAATACTGCTACTATTAATAATTCTATTATAGTTTAATATTATTATTATTATTATTATTATTATTACTATTATTAGTAGTAGTAGTAGTAGCTATGGTTATATGTTCAATTAGTAAAAATATTTTTTATATTGTATGTACAAAAAAAGAAAATATATACATGCTGACAGGTGTCATGATGGAGCAGTGGGTAGCACGATCACCTCAGAGCAAGAAGTTCACTGGTTTGAGCCTGGGCTGGGTCAGTTGGCATTTCCATGTGGAGTTTACATGTTCTCCCCGTGTTCGTGTGGGATTCCACCGGGTGCTCCCGTTTCCCCCACAAGTAAAAAGTCATGCACTATAGGTGAATTGGGTAATGTAACGTGAAGTGGACGCTGACAACAGGAAGTGCAGATCCAAATGCAGGTTTTTAATGAGGACAACAGTCAATACAGAAGCAAACAGATGTACACAGACAATCCAGAGTCGTGGCCAGTAAACAGGCAGTTGATCAAAAGGCAGACAGCATACAGGACTAAACAAACAAAACAAGGTGAGGGACAAAACGGCAAATCAAGGCAGGGAAAAACACGTTGTAATGTTCACTATAATTTTAATAAGACTCAGCCCAGATGTGTGTGTGAGTGCTATCTTTATAGTCCATCAGTTCATGAGCGGCTTTAGCTGTAAGTGTTTGCAACCAGACAGGATCTAGGCCAGGTGTGTGAGTGGTGCATGACTAGATCTTGTAGTTCTTTTGCTGGCAGATTTGTAGTTTGTTAGCAAACTGTTCTTTTACCAGCAATCTGCACAGGCTGGATTGCTGGTGATCGTGACAAGTAAACTAAATTGTCCATAGTGTATGTGTGTAAATAAGTGTGTATGGATGTTTCCCAGAGATGGGTTGCAGCTGGAAGGGCATTCACTGTGTAAAACATGGATAAAATTGTATAAATATAAAAATAAAACTGGATAAACTTGCAGTTTATTCTGCTGTGACAACCCCAGATTAATAAAAAGACTAAGCCGAAAAGAAAATGAATGAATGCTGTCAATGTTTAATTATTCTAAACAAATATTTATTTAGCAATATAAATCTTTCATATCATAAACGACTCCACATCACTTTTTTTTTTGTTTTGTGTGAGAAAAAGCCACAATGTTGTCACTAAACTTGAATGTTATAGGCTGTATGATTCATAGACATTGATTTAAAAGATGTGAACAGTCAAGATTGATTAACTTTATATTTTTCCCTCACATACAGTTGGAATAGGGCTACAGAAGACTAACATATAGCTTCTGAGCTATACAGCATTCTTTTTATTTTCCCTTTTCTGTCATTCTAAAGACTTAGGGGTCGATTACACTGAACAAGCTTTTTGCATTGAGAGGCACCTTTTTTGAAAGATTTACTAACGGCCATGAGCGTTTTGCGTGTTGCTTGTGCGTCCTGTGCACCTTACGTTTTAACCGGCTGTTGCACTTTGCATTTTTGCTGTTGTACACTCTGCGTTTGCAGTTGAAAAAAGTTATATCTGAGCAAAAAAAAACATCTATATACTGTAGATAGATAGATAGATAGATAGATAGATAGATAGATAGATAGATAGATAGATAGATAGATAGATAGATAGATAGATAGATAGATAGATAGATAGATAGATAGATAGATAGATAGATAGATAGATACTGTAGATAGATAGATAGATAGATAGATAGATAGATAGATAGATAGATAGATAGATAGATAGATAGATAGATAGATAGATAGATAGATAGATAGATAGATAGATAGATAGATAGATAGATAGATAGATAGATAGATAGATAGATAGATAGATAGATAGATAGATGTTTTACACAGTGGATTCCTTTTCAGCCACAACCCAGTTGTGGAAAACACCCATACACTTTCACTTTCACACACTTATAGACTATCGGCAATTTTTGTCTATCTAATTCACCTATACCGCATGTCTTTGGACTGTGGGGGAAACTGGAGCACCAGAGGAAACCTATTACCAAAAATGTTACTAATAAAAAAACTAAAGTTCTATAAAAGCATGTTTTTTTTCTTTTTTTTTTGTGGAACCTTATAAAAAATGATCCTATGCCTTCTGATATTTTTAAAAAGCCAAAACCTCGCTGATCTCGTTTAAAACCGTTTTCTGTAGAATGTATTTCATGAAAGTACTGCACATTTCTACAAGGATTGCTTGGCTTCCACTTCCCACCAAAGCTTTTATTTCACGTCTTTACATTATTTTAAAGCCCCATTGAAACTTAAAACACTCCCTGTCTTCAGCACACCTCAATGTAGGCAGTGTAAAAAATGAAGGCCGTCCCTCCTCCTGGTGAGGCGGGAAGGTGTTGAGAGGCCCGATGAATGTATGGGAAAAGTCTTAGCCTTGTTAGTGTAAGGATAAAGGCTGGAGTGGGAACTGGCGCTACACACTTTCACAGGCCTGTGTGTTGATTCTTGACCCGCTGCCTCTCTCTCAGTTTGGCAGGAGCGCCAGTCGCTCTCTATGTAAAGCATGAGGGCTAAATCATCTTGTCGACAGCGACTTGTCTCCCTGCGGTAAGTTCACAGGTTCACATTCAGTGCTGTCATTTCCCCAGAGAAGGCTTGATCATTATTTTTGCTAGCGTGCAGGGTTGTCCTCTAAACAACTTGGTCTTGTTTGCTAATTATTGCATGTGGTTGCATACTCAGAGATTTCCCATTTTCCTCCCTTTAGAATTTTTACCACATCCATCTACAGCACATATAATTGATTTTACTTTTAAATAAAATCGATTTTATTTATTAAATGCTATTAATAATTGCAATACTTTTATGTCAATTCATATCTATAATATTTATTATAATTTATAATATAATGTAAACATTATGTGTACAGTATGTATTCTTTTGTGTTTTTGAGGGCAACATTTATAATTATTATTATCTTAATGCACTAAAATAACTGAAATTTAAATTAACAAATTGAATTGAAAAGGAAATTTATCAAAAGTAAAATTTGTTATTATTATTATTATTATTATTATTATTATTATGTTTTTAATTTAATTTAATTTAATTAAATTTTTTTATTTTATTTAATTGTATTATTTTTTATTTTTTTATTTTATTGATTTTCAGTTGCCCTAGTTGCTGCATTTTAAAACCCCAGAGACTATAGAATTAGATTAATTAATTTGAACAAGACCACATTTGTTTTTTTAAGTGCACTTCTCATCTTGTTGAAACAAGACATACCTGTTGTACGATGGAAGCAGCAGAGCAGCAAAACAGTCTCATTCTCAGCCTTGTGAAAAATCGTATTAACCTAAGTGCTACCTGTCGGTACATCACCCTGCGTCTGCCGTGAACCTCTCAAACCCAACTCCTCCTAACGTCACAGTCCGACGCCTCTCCATTTGGCCCTGCTCACAAGATTCATTACAGCGTCGCTCACATTTACACAGTTGGCTTCATTGCTACGTTCACGAGTGCTGTCACATCATTTTTCTTAGCTGCTTCTAAAAACATTCAAGACATAGGAAACGCTACAAGCCATTTGATTGCTTAACAACGGCTGAAACAAGAGAGCAATTTCCTCGAGCGTCTGTTTTTTATGTTCCAGAAAATATTTACGCAAACAGAAGCAGATTTTCTCGTTTCGCTCTGACCTTTTCTAAAGCTTCCCGATCCTGAGAGGTTTACAACACCTTGCTTCACTTGATCTCTTTTTAATCGCTTTACTATAAATTGTGTCATCTCCAACTATAATGGATGCATGAACACACTGGGAGGAGGGAAGTAGATCTAAGGAACAATTACATCAAAATAAAGGTTCCCCTAAATTAAAATTCACATTTTTTGGGGTGTTATCATTAATGTATTTCATTCATGACATTTATCGGTGTGATAATTTCAACCAACATTTATTGACATGGGTATGAAATATACATAAGCTTGATTTTGGAGCTTGAGATCACGCTTTTGCTGCTGTTGTAAAGCAAGAATACAATATTTCATTCAGCCTAGTCAAGATAATGAAGAGTAGCTGCTTAAAATAAAGCAAAACCCAACTGGCAAATCCCTCTGGGGTGGAGGAGGGGTAATAATAAGCTTTCATAATCATGCAGTATACCAGAAACAAGCTAGAGTTAGAATGCTATGTATTTGCTTACGTGGATTATGAAGTATCCCTTATTGACTAGTACTAATGCGTGTGAATTAACCAGTAGGCTTCAATGCATTCGTTTGCTCTAAAACAATGACTAAATTTGCATTTAAAGGATATATTGTAAGCATTCAAAACTTTCACTTTCTTGCTTCTGCCAATATTAAGGGACGCTTCTCTTCAGATCAGTCGGACATGTGTAAAGAGTAAGCTGATTTTGCAGGTCATTCCAAGCCCTAGCAGCATAAAAAGAAAAAGCATGTTTTCCAAGTTCTGACAAAACCCTTGAGACTGTTAACCGAATAACCAAATCTAGTGTGTTGGTTATTTATCTGAAATGTTAGCAAATTAGAAAGATAGGATGGTAGTTAACCTAAGAGAGCATTTAAATGAAATAAGTACAAATGTAATTTTCTTTTTTGATATAGAAATATCCAATATAAGGAATTGTACAAAATACAGTGCTGCGTCCTTGAGTCTGCACCTGTGACAAAGCGTTTTGCTGCATAAAACAGAATCTAGCTTTCTAAGTAGAGTAGGGGCTGCATGCATATATAGATGATCACCATGGTCAACTAAACAATAATGTACTCTACTAATGTCTTACGGGCCTTATAAGAAAAAAAAAAGACTGGAATAAAAAATCTTATTTCGGCCTAAACTTTTTCAATCACTTGTCAATGTGTATATCGAAGGCTAATCTCTCATCAATCCAAATACCTAGATATTTACAAGAGCTAAGTCTTTCTATTGGCACAGCATTCAAAGATGTAATTGTCCAGTCTGTTAACTTAGTGCGGCCACGGCTAAAAATCATATATTTACTCTTTTTTAAATTTTATTTAAAACCAACATACACTAGTACTTGAAAAGCGTTCTGTAAATACTATACTGCTTGGTTTAAGGAGTGTGCCAGTGTATATATTATTGTATCATCTTTACTGTCCCACAAACTGCTGCAGCGAGTGAAATGAACCAGGAGCGGTCAGTCAAACTCAGCATTACTGTTATAGACTTTGCTTTCATGAGTCTGATGCACTTTAGCTCAGCAACTCTAACCGGTAGAGCTGTGATATTAATAACAAACTGTTGGCTCTCTTGTTTTTAAAGGGGAGACGCTACTCATATGCCATGCACTTTCTTCATGTTTCAGTTCAAATTATGTCACACATCAACTAAGCTGCGTACTCAAGGGACTCTTGTTTGAAAAAACAATCACTTTAAACTTTTCATGTTGTATAAATATACATTGTTTTCCTTTAAGTGTGTATGTAAACTCACTACTTGCTGGTTGAATTGTTAATGTGTTTAAAAACGGCTGGTGTTTTTTTTTTTCTTCTTCTTAAGTCAGCGCCGGAGCCATTGTTATTCAGTACACGTGTTGCCGACTCTCTCAGCTGCAGAATATGTTGTCATGACGACCAGTTGGCCTCCTGTTGCTGATGTTGATCAAGACCTATCTGTGTGCATGAGTGTGTGTGTGTGTGTGTGTGTGTGTGTGTGTGTGTGTGTGTGTGTGTGTGTGTGTGTGTGTGTGTGAGGTGAGAGGAGAGAAGAGCTTTCATTTTGTTAAAGCAAGGCAAAGCCTGTGGGAGGGCCGTCCAAGCTGCTTTTATGGCCGATGAGCTGAGACAATTGGCAGTCTCGAATAAAGCTGGATTTGGTTCCATAACAAAAGCGATGACAGGGAGAGATGAGAGAGGGATCATTAACACTTTAAAGAGGCATAGATCTGAGACTCTGAACTTTCACACTTCAGCTGGAGCTAAGTTGTCTGAAGATATTAGAGCTTCATATTTGCAGCAATGTTTTGTTTTATCCTTTGAGTGCTTGCATGAATGCTCATACAACATTCTTATTTTTTTAAAGTAATTATATATATATATATATATATATATATATATATATATATATATATATATATATATATATATATATATATATATATATATATATATGTATGTATGTATGTATGTATGTATGTATGTATGTATGTGTATATTATATATATATATATATATATATATATATATATATATATATATATATATATATATATATATATATATATATATATATATATATATATATATATATATATATATATATATATATATATATATATATATATATATATATATATATATAATATTTTATAAATATATAACCTATCACAGATCAAGGTAAAATACACATTTAAATTTTTGTTGGACTTTTATCTCTTTATATGTGTGGATTATTATAGTTACAGTTAGTAAAATCCTAAAGTTTTGAATATTCCATACCACAATTTATAAGGTATATAGCAACTCCAAGGCACAATATCTGTTGTTAATTTATTTTTTTAACCAATATTATTATTTATTATTTTTAAAAAATGACAAACATTTATTTGTTTAAAGGCCACCCATAATGAAAATAATCTTTTGTAAGCTGTTTGGACAAGACTGTGTAGATATAGTGTGTCCACAGTCATATTGGGGTGATATAAACACAATAAGTCTCTTTTTTTAATTGTCCTGTCGTTAAAATAGGATCCAAAAGCCTCCCATTATGAGGCACACCGAAACGTGACGTAGGAGTACACTTTCCACGCCCACCAAATTGATTGACATCTGCGTATAAACGTATCTCCATAGTATTGTGTATAATCATATTAACAAAACAGGACATGCACAAAACAACTTGGATTAAAAGATCTGTTCAGCTATCTGTGGGGAGAGCTAGCATTAAAGGCACAGGCAACAAAAATAGCTACATTGTGTTCAGAGCAGACAATTCTAATGTTCTGAAAGGTATAATAAATAATCTGATGGGTATTTTGAGCTGAAACTTTACACACACATTCTGGAGACACAAAAGGCTTATCTTAAATCTTGAAAAAGGGGTAAAATAGGTGCCCGTTTAATAACTAGCATTGATGTAGGATCACATATAAGTTCTAAATCTGAACTGTAAATATATTTTATTTTTACATATATTATATGTAAAAATATACAATATTTATTTGACTTTTTGCACACGCTTTGAATATTTAATTTCCACACCAAGCACTTTGAATTTTTTACAGGATATGATTTATCCATTTTGTCACTACATTTCAACATTTACATTTATTCATTTATTCATTTAGCAGCCGCTTTTATCCACATCGACTTGGAAATGAGGAAAATCTAGCACTAGCAATTCATCACGCAGGCGTCAACAGTTTACAAAACCGAATTGAATTTTCTCCTTATGTGTAATTCAGACCCTGATGTGGTAAATTTAAACAGGATTTACCCAGACAGAGACGTTTGGGGAATTAATCTCTGATGTTTGTTCTCATTAACAGTGACAAACATTCAGTCTTTTTTTTTTTTTTTGCAACAAGTGTGATTTATGCCACGTCATAAGTTCAGACCAGATCACAGAGCTCATGAAGGGATGGCTTTCTTTTTCAGGAGGAAAATTGCTAGTAATTATTTCCATTTCTCTTTCAATGCCCAATTGAAATGTACTAGAGATGATGATGTGTTGCTTCCTGGCCTGGAGTTATAGGTCTGAGCTGCAACATGTTCAAATAATCCAAATCTAATCAGCGACACGTGTTTGCTGTACTGTCGGTGCAGCCAATGAATCATCTCCACTCACCATTTCACATATTACATGCACAAGCTTATTGAATGAAAAGGAGAGAATTGGATTTGTCAATGTTCTCCTTGGGTTATCGAGCTTCACAACTAAGTAGGAGATAAACAGGAGGCCAAAAGTTTAATATAGAAGCATACTGTATGGAGATTTAAAATAGACAATAAATGGGTCGGATGTGGCTATACAAAGGCTTGAGGCGATGATCAATGTGCGATACGCTAATGGATCAGGGGTGACTCGCTTCTCTCCTTTCATCACTGGTGCTACAGTTGGATGCTTTATTTATTCGTTCTGTCAGAACAATCAATAAGATCTCATTCCACCGAAGGCACAGGAGCAGATCATCTCTCTCAACTAACCTGAGCTCCTCATTTATATCAGCAAAGAAACAAATCTGATGAGAAACCCGCTTCAACTAGCACCAGCGATGAGCACAAAGGCTGAGAGTACAGTTTGAATGGCGCTCTTAGAAATTCATGTTGAATGCAAAGTGCAAATTAGATGTATTTGTAATTAAAAGTATACTATTATATATTGGTAGCCCCATGATAGAGAAGTGAATATATATATTTACATATTTACTATATCATATATTTACTTCAGCTGAAGGAAAATTAAGTTCTTCTTGCAGTTTGTAAAATACCTTTTTTGTTCTATTAATTAAGCTTTGGTTTTAATGTAGGAAGATATAATGGTTTTCAATTGAGATTAGTTTTTATTATTATTATTATTATTATTATTATTATTTAGTGATACAGATTGGTAACCTAAAGTTTATCAGATGAAATTAACGCTTGTATTTTACAGTGCTGGCGAAAAGTATTAAACACATTATTTTTCTTTATTTTTTTATGGCAAAATATTCTAAAAGAGCTGTTGACATGGAATTAACCCAGAATTTGGTAAAAACTAAAAAAAAATACAAACATAAAAAAAATGTATAATAACAATGGAATGATACAAAGATAATGTGCTGAACTACTGAAATGTATTTAATACTTTATATAAAAGGCTTTTTTGGTGATGGCAGCTTAAAGATGCCTCTCATATGGAGAATGAAGTCATGCATTGCTCAGATGTGTTTTTTTTTTCACAGACTTCAACAGAATGTAAAAATCTTGATGGTTCTGTGGGTCTCGTCTATTAAATCTGATCTTTATTTTGTATTAACTATTGGATTAGTTTGTTATAAATTTGGTCTCTAGCTGCAGAAATTACACACTGTGCCTTTAATGATGCATGGCAAAATCCAGATATATGAAAAAACTTACATAACATGCTCATAATAATGTTGTAAAAAGCCATACTAACTTAATAATTGTGTCTGTAACCGTAATACTTCAAAATCATTGCTGTTAAAATAATTACAGCCTATTTGTTTACTCCTAATGGAGCACATCACCTGTCCAGTAGCCTCCATGTAATGTGAGACTCTTGATTTCAATACTGCATTTTGCGACAATGGAGCATGAAGGCGAGGTAACAGCCCAAGGTTAAGGGTTGCTAATGGACACTTTGTGTTACTTCATAATGGACGATGCAATACTGTGAGCTCGGCAGGATAAAGACATTGTAGGATGTCAAAGAGCAGTGACATTAATAACATCACGCTGTTGTCCAAACCATGTGCTGGACATCTGCCGAAACAAATACAGATAGCAGTGGAAATGGTTACAGAGCCCTGAGCGTTGCCATCTCACATGTTATTATACCAAACACAGAAGAAGCCGAGCATAAGTTTGAAAACTCAGCCTGAAGGTCCAGCCACTCTGTTCTTTCCATTACTGTGACAATCGCTCAGGGTGGATTTTATAGCCCTCGCTTGAGTGTCTCGTTCACGCTCATGTGGAAGGTATATAATGTCTTTCCTGTTGAGCTTTTGGCCTTTTTATCGATCTGTCCACTGCTCACGCGTTTAGAGATCCTTGTCAGGTAGGCTGTGGCAAACGCACCTCCAGAGAAAGGACCAGAGGGCGGTCAGAAAATACATGAGATCCTCCAAGATGTCAGTTTTTATGGAGTCCTGGTTTGTCTGCTGAAGGTTAAAGTTTGAAGATTAATGAAAGTATCTGTTTGGTCTTCGTTTTGTCTGCGCTGTCTTCTCGCCACTTGGCCTAGAATGTATTGGAGTAAATGAAGAGGAGCTCGTGGCAGCTCTTGCAGAGCGTGACAGAATATCCCCTGATCTCTGCTGGGAAACTCATATGGCTTGGAGAACTGCTTTTTAATTGACTTTATGAAGCTTTTTTCATGTTCGTTAAATTTTCAGTCTCTCAATTTGACTTAATCACTACATACAGTATGTGGAAATTCAGTTTTAGTTTTGGATCTTTATTTTAATGAGTCAGTATTGCTTCTCAAATCCAATATAAAATGCTGTTTCAGCTGATATGTCTTAAAGTATTTCACCATTCCACAATTTAAAGTCTTAAATCATGGTCGAATATGTTGAATTCATGTTATAAATTTAAATCTAAACATAATTAACCAAAGAATAGTTCAGTAAACTCTTAAAATTCATTAAAATCTTAGAATTTACTCATCATTTATCCATTTGCAAATTTTTGTGAGTTTCTTTTTTCCTGTTTAACATAAAAGAAGATATCTGAAAGTATTCTGGAACTGGCAGACATTGACATACAATAGAGGATTTCAACATTCTTCTTCAAAATATCTCCCTTTTTGTTGACCAAAACATAAAAACTCAAACAAGTTTGGAAAAGTAGATGCTAAGTAAATGACGAGTTTTTTTTTTTTTTTTTTTTTTTTGTGTGTACTAATCCTCAAAATCAAGATACCCCACAATCCAAAGACATGTGCTATAGGTGAATTGAATAAGTTAAACTGGCCATAGTGTATGTGTGTGAATGCAGGAGTGTATGGGTGTTTAAATTCATTCATTCATTCATTATCTTTTTGGCTTAGTCCCTTTATTAATCTGGGTTCGTCACAGCGGAATGAACCACCAACTTATCCAGCATCTGTTTTACGCAGCACATGCCCATCCAGCTGCAACCCATCATTGGGAAACATCCATACACACTCATTCACAAACATAAACTACAGACAATTTAGCTTACCCAATTCACCTATACAACATGTCTTTGGACTTGTAGGGGAAACCAAAAGCACCCGGAGGAAACCTATGCGAATTCGTGGAGAACATTCAAACTTCACACAAAACCGCCAACTGATCCAGCCGAGGCTCCGACCAGCAACCTTTTTGCTGTGACTGTGCCCACTGTGCCACCGTGCAGCCAATAAATTAATTATTATGATTATATGTGTATATACTAAATCCTTATCAACCGAAAAACATCCTTAGACTTTGCAAGAAGAGACATGATGTATTCGCTCATTAATTTTATTCGGGACAGACAGACCAAACATATAGAGAAAAAACTCTTGTTAGCATACAGTACAGCAATTCTGCAAGGCAAATAGAGCTGACTTGTGTGATTCAAGTGCAATTTATAAAATCATTTACAAAGAAAGCAGGTGTGTTTGCTCTGAAAAAAAAAATGACAGCGCAGAACTGCAGGTGCGTAGTGAATACAACACAAGTTTTCACGCTGAAATACCGTACGCTAAATTGGCACAACTGTTTAGTTAATTCGCCCCATGGTCTCTTTGAAAAGCTTGAAGGCTGCGCTAAATGAGATCTTCTCTAGCGCTTCCCGAGCTTCTTCCTCTGTCTTGCTTTGCTTTTCATCCGTGTTTCTTATCTCTTAATCATATCTCATTACAGAAGAGGAAGAAAACCTTTGAAGTTTAGCATCAGGCTGCATTTTAAGCAGTCAAAACAATTACTGCGCATAGCGGAGCACATGTGGCCCCGTTAGCTGTGAAACAACAGTGGTGGTATGTAGCGAAACCAACACAGAGCGAGTTCACTTCCCCTCGCTGCCTGTTTTTCTCACTTCAGACATGGGCACAGCGGATCAATACTTTCCATTAGCAGCAATGTGATGATTGTGTGGATTGTGTAGGGTCAGTCCTCAATGGCATCGGCTTTAGCCTCTTTATTAATTACGAAACAGGCCTTTGCCGCCTCAACCGAGCGATCCCAACGCTCACCGCCACATTGATGTGCTGTGTACTCCCACAGAGCATTACAGTGGGTCAATTGGTTTTGCTAGTTAGGGTGGAAATATATAAATAAAGGAAAGAAAATAAGAGTTTCTTTACTCTTTTGTTGTCCTCCGTGGTGGAAATGCTTCGCTCTATTGCATGCTCTCTGACTGACCTCTAGTTAGATAAGCAGGCCATTCCACGGCTGAGATTGTCTATATAAGCAACATGAGTTGCAAAGCTCCCCGCGGAGCAGAAGATGCCTCAGTTCTGATGTGCTTTTTTGACTGCACCACATTTCTTTTAGAATTTACATCTCAGTTATGCCCGCTTTACCTTTCTCTAATGCAGAACCACAGAAGGCACTCTTAGAAAGTGCATAATGATCTTAATTAAACAACAGTCGCCCAAGGTTATAAAACTGCTGAGCAGCAAATGAACAGGGGGAAGTTTGTGATCAGCAAAACCTCCTGCAATATCACAAAGAATTCATGGTGTACAAAGAGGGCAGAGTTTGTCTGAAGTGCAATTGTTGGCAATAAAACGTTAGTCACATCATTTGGTGTAATGAGCTAGGCTTCATTCATATGCATTTTGCATTCTGCCGTTTTGGAAAGTTCAAGCTGAACTCTGACCTGTGAATTTATAGGCTGAATGATAATGATTTGTGAGTAATTTATTATCCAAATGGCAGTAAAACTTTGTCAGTGTAGCACCATATTTTTGTTCTGCAGTGTATTCATTGGATTGTGCTGTTATTTATCAATGAGATTATTTATTCAGGTAATAAACACCTTTCTAAATTATAAAAATCAATAGACAAACACCAATAAAATGTTTTGAAAGTTGCTATTTGTGGAAATTAAATGATTTAGGGATAGTAACAGCTACTGTCAAACTCTGTCAGGGATAAAAACAAAAAACACTGATCAGCAAAACCCAATGAAGTGATTTTTGCCGTTGGGCAACATTTGTTAGTGAAGTGTTTAATAAGATTAACTGCTAAACAAAATTATCTAATGTGCATGATGGCAATGTTGCAGGATAGTGCAGTTATGTGAGATTTAGTAAAATAGATTTTCTAAAGATTGACATCATTGTTGCTGTGTCTGAAGAAAATGACTTGTTGTAAGACTCAAATTAGGATCCTTAAATGAGGACGTCCATTTGGAATAGGCTGGGAAATGCAATCGCTCACAATATTAAAAGATTGGCAAACAAAAAGTGCTTGCTAATGGATCAATTCTCAACAACTGTAAATCTATCCTTTTCTGTATTTGTATTATTATTATATTCCGTATCTATAATCTAACTACACTTTGTATTTATTTGAAGATGAGGGATGGACTTTGTTTTAGGTACTAATGTATACCTTACCCAGCAAGCATTTTTTGTTTTTAAAAGATGTCTAATACATGTCAAAAAGCCCTTTAAACATAGTCATCTTGGCTAAAACAAGGCTAATTTTGGGCTGTTAATAAAAATCTAATAGACATCTAAGAATGGGCCAAAACTAGACTAGTCATCAAATAAATAGAAACGAATGACTACACATATAAAGTCTGTCTATTTCAGGGGTCATCAATCCTGTTCCTGGAGAGCTACCTTCCTGCAGAATTCAGTCCCAACCCTGATCAAACACACCTGAACCAATTAATAGTACCTAAAGCAGCACTTGATATATACAAACAGGTGTGTTTGATCAGGGTTGCAACTAAATTCTGCAGGAAGGTAGCTCTCCAGGAACAGGGTTGGTGACCCCTGGTCTATTTGATGACAAGCCTAGTTTTGGGTTAGCCTTAGACGTCTGTTAAATTTTCACTGACAGCCCATGTTTAGCCTTGTTTTAGCCAAGCTCTCTATTTTTACATGTGTTGTGACTGCCAGTGGAATTGTCTCCGCTGACGATCACTTCCTGTAGTTTGTGGCAATCGCCAGCAGGGTTTCCGTTTATGGTAGATTACTGCTGAACGAATTCCAACTCTCAAAAACCCGCGCTCATCAAGTCCTGCAACAGCTGACAATAATACGCACACAGACACAGCTGCTGCTCATCTACACTGACTATAGGACTATCCATACACGTCACCTTTTTCCACAGATGACAGAGTCTTTTTTTACATTCTATTACATTACATCGCGTTTCCTTTGTCTTGTTTTGCCGTGTTTTGACCATCGCCTTGTTAGTCTGTTTATCCCTGTCTGCTGCCTGCCTTTTGATCATCTGCCTGTGTTTCTGACTACGACTCTAGATTGCCTGTATACATCTGTTTGCCCCTGTGTGGACCATTGCTTAACTGACCTCTCTAATAAACTTGCATTTGGATCTGCACCTCTGTTCTCAGCGTCTGCCTCACAACAACATGTCTATTAGATGTTTATAAAACACAAAATAATTTGCTGGGTTATAAAGAACAGTTAATAAATATACAGGTATGTGGCTTTAAAGTGCCTTCTTGTATTTGCCATTTTAAACTAAGGTTCAAAGTTTATTTTTAGCTTTAGTATTAAATCTATATACGTTTAATTAAACCAAGAATGAAATCAAATCAAAATGTGAGCTTGCACAATTAAATTGAATCTGAATCCCTAGTTTTCCTGAAATAAACAGTTATTTTCTTTAAGACGAGATATAGTAAGTGAGATATAAACTAAATTGTAAGCTGTTACATTTTTTTTTTCTGATGGTGTGTTGCTCTCACTTATTACATTCATAGATTAACAGCCAGTTGGTCAGAGACTCTGTGAACTCAAACCTTGACCACTATTCATCAATAAAGTAGCATGCAATACATCTGAAATGGAGAGTAAACAAACTTTTATCTGACATAAAATCAGTGCAATGTGATGAAATAAAGGACATAAAGACCAGTGGAATTACATTGATTCACACTCCAGAAGCGCAATACAGAGCGTAAAGCAAAACTTTTTAAATGTATTTTTTATTTCCCCTCTCCACATTTCATCTCTTATTCTAGCTCTTTCCTTAATCACCGTTTCCAGAGCTGTTGGTACTTTGAATGGTACAGCCTCTAGTCTGGAGGTTTTGAGTATTTGCTGTTGAATGTGTTAAAAATAAAAAAATAAAAACAAAGAAAGAGCTGTTTTGTTTACCCAGCATTGCATTTCTTTTTTTTCCACTGTATATTGAACAGTATGGAGTATGTAGGGACTGCTGAAGTCTGCTTGTTTAACTTCGGGGAAAATAGGAAGCGCTTGCACCATGTTTCCTGTAGAATTTCAACGAGAGATGAAAGCTTGGATATGCAGCTTGAAACTTGTTTGTCTACTCAGACCTGAAATGGGAATATATTCCAGCTTGCTGTGAAGCGCGTTGCTTTGATCAGGTGGATTCTCGTCCATGTATTTCCTCGTGGTTGGGAATCACCTCTTAGGTATGTCTGTGAGACCCGAAACTGTAAGGGAACTATTGAAAGATGTTCAGAGAAACCAAATGAGTTGAATGAATGAGTCCCGGGCCCTTTCAGAAGCACTCTGCTGATGCAAATGAATGATGACATCTGCTGACAATGAAAAAATCACCTCCTAATGTCGGCAAAATGGGCCGTCCTGGGAAAAAGGGAGCAATTTGGAGACAGCCGTGCGAGCGGTGACGGCGACTCCTGCTGAATAACGCATTGTATGTCCTTATTTGTTCGGCCACCATCCATTTATTGTTTGTGACAGCAAAACCTGTGTCTTATTTGTTAATGTGCTGCATGTTAGATTGCTTATTCCTGAATACAAACCAAGACTTGGTTCTTTAGCTCTCGCATTTCACTACCAATGGGCCCGCGTTTGCCGCCACATGGTTAGCACCTCCATCTGTTAAAATACAGTTCCCTGACTTATTGTGTTTTCGCAGCACTCGTTTGTTGTCATAATTCCTGCTTATAGAAAGCAGATGGGCATAATTAAAAACAAACCAGTGAAACTATTGAGGTACGGAGCTCTAATCCAGCAGACATAGAAAACCCTAATCCTGAGACAAAGAATGTCTTTTATCGCTTCAGGTAAGCATGGGATAATAGCTCCTGTTTGTTTACGTTTACTGTCCGACTCGGTCTCCGGCTCCCCACGTTCATTTATTTTTCATACCGAGCAGGTTTAGCTTTCTTGGGCCTGCAGATCCGCATTGAGCCTGTGCTATTTATTCATAACATCTGGAGACGTCAAATCTTCACAGGCTCAGTCCTCATTCATCGCCCAACAGTCACGTTCCACTTTGAAATTCTCCCCAGAGCCCTGAGTTTCCCAAATATTGATTAAATGATGTTTAGGAGTCTCTCGACAAGGTCTGCTTGCTCACAGCCCACTGTGATTTGGATCACTTTCTCAATCTTTAATCATAGAAAGGGGATTGAAGCAGGATTCTACTGAAGGTGACCACATTAATCTAACCAATGAAATTCGTTTAACTGTGGAAATTTAATTCTCACAGAAAACTGACTTGCACCCTTTGCAAAGGTTATGTTTTTTGAAAGAACCCCTTGTAAAGCCACAACTAATGGGGTTTTGTTTTTTATTCATTAGTGGTTTCATAATGCAAAACTTTTTAAATATGTCATCTTTGATTTTCTTTTGTGGAGTGGAAAGAGTAACTCGAGACCACAAGATGTAGTCACAACAATGTCAAATGTCCTGGAATTGTTTGAATATATCTCATCTTGTGTTTTGAATTTGTGCTGGTTAATTTAACTTGGACAAAGATAGCAATGGTGACGGCTTATACAATATAACTAGCCAAGACCTTATAATATTTTTTAACATTGTAATTCTCCGAAGGCACACCCTAGTCGATTCAGTCAGACCACACAACTTTAGTATATGATTTTAGAAAAAATTGCATAATGTAATGTGATTTAAGATTAAAAACACATATGATGGATGATTAAAGTCATCTGCTCGCCCTTTTTGCATGTGTTCTGTTTTGCAGACATGAAAAAAGGGGTGAGAAATCTTATAAACACAGCTCCATTTTAAACCTGTTCACACAAATAAACACCAAAGAAAGGAAGAGCCAGTCAAAGCCCTGTAGCTCCAGCTGAGATGTTTACAGCATCCACTTATCCTTCATGACATTTAAAAGGACTAGTATAAGTCAATTTAATTCAAGTATCTGTTGAACACTGATATTCATTTACTGATGTTTTTCACATTAGTTAGAAAACCTATTTTTTTCTTAAAGTAACAAAAGAGTCTGTAATATACTTAGCCACTCGGTAAGCTCTGTTTACAACAACTAAGAACTCATTGAAGATTGACTTAGTATTAAGATTTATTCCTAAAGCTAACTTACATCTTTTTCTACATCATCAAACATCCAGTTGGGCTCTATCTGGGCTCTTCTTGTTTACATTTTTATTGTTGGACATTTATTATTTGAAATATTTCACATGTGCACATTGTGACAAGTCTTCTAACAGACGAAGGTGCTGATAGTTTGAGGTGCAAATTAGGTCCAAAATCCAAAATTCTACATACCTTTTTATTAAAAAGATGCAACTGCTAGCATATTTACAAGTTATAAATCTGTAAAGTATAGTCTTCAGATGCACATTCTTTAATTTGTTGAAAAACAAAAAAGAACAAATCATTTTGAGTCATAAACATTGAACGTAATTGTCTTTCCTAATTGTCCATTTTATTTTTCAGTAGAGAAGTCTTGAGAGGCAAGCAATTTGCTATTGTTTGGTGGTTGAAAATAAGTTGAAGCTTATAGTTCATTCATTCACAGTCAGGTCGGTAGTTCAGATATTTTACTTGCCCTGGTGACATTTTCTCTGGCTCTGACGCACACATTAAAAATGGCTTTTGTTCAACAGCAATTTCACATGCACACGTACATAAATGCACAAGTAGTTCTTTTTATCCTCAACAAAAGTTTCCATCCACTAGATCCAAAGCTGTCAAGAACTCTATATGGAGTCATTTGCAGGCACGTTGAATGAGGCCTAACATTTTTCACTGGACCTTATCCTGCTCCTGTTTTATGTTTAGTTTGAAAGCAGAGTCAGATTACCCATTTTCCCCAGGACAGGCATTACCCACGCCACTGGAGAGTGGAAGGAGATTGTTCTCCAAGCTGCCTCCTCAGTCTCACAGTATGCAGAGAATTCACTTAACTGTATTCATGTCAGCACTGTGCCATTCATGGTTATTACATTGCTTCCCCCCCCCCCCCCCACACATACTAAAGTGGGGTGTTTTTTTTCCCCTCCTTTTATATTTTTAAATGGTTGCATCATTTTGTATGTTGTGAACCAACAGAGATCTGCTGTAGGATACATGCACATCAAACTGTGCGACAATTGTGTTTGAACTGTCTGCATTCATTTGTTGCAAAGGAGAACATAAACGCTTCATTCTTCAAACAAACACCATGTAATTTTGTATAACCATAGGAAACGCTTAACAGAAAGACATTTATGTTGCATTTCATTTAGACTCACATCATAGATATGCATTCATACAGGTAGATGCTAGGTTTGTGTCAGCTAACGCATTCATCTTTTGTGTTATTTTTGCTAAATCATTGAGTATTTTGTACCGTTATTAATAATATTATTATACATATATACATACATGGGTGGCATGGTGGCTCAGTGGTTAGCACTATCGTCTCACAGCAAGAAGGTCGCTGGTTCGAGTCCCATTTCTATGTGGATTTTTGTGTGCATGTTCTCTTGTTTGCGTGGGTTTCCTTGAGGTGCTCAGTTTTCCCCTATAGTCCAAAGACATGTGGTACAGGTGAATTGAATAAACTAAATTGGCCGTTGTGAATGAGTGTGTGTGAGTGTGTATGTTTTTTTTTTCTCAGTACTGGGTTAGATTGACTTCTTGGAAGGGCATCCACTGTGTAAAACATATGCCAAAGTAGTTGGAGGTTCATTCCGCTGTGGTGACCCCTAATAAATAAGAGACTAAGCTAAAGAAAAATGAATGAACATATACATACACATGACTATTGTTGCAGAGGCACAGTTATCTTTCTCTCAAATGTTTGAGGATTGGCTATGACTATTGCAATATTGAGGATGGCTCATGCATATAGATGTGGCTACTGAGATTGCGCGAGTTAATGAATGTGACCACACACAGTGCTGCAGTACTACGCGGCACAGCACAAAATGGTCTAACACTAGAAAGACATGGCCAGCAGGGGTCATGTAACATAGTGAACATACTTAACTGATTGCGGAGCAGAGTGCTCATGCTCGCCAGTAAACCAATACCGCTCAGATCCCGCTCCAACATAAAATGTCAATTTTTATACTAAAAAATCTTTAATAACTGTCTAAAATTAAAGCACATTGATAAAAGTAATTTCTGTTTCAAAGTGGCATTCTTTCTTGTGCTTTTTCGTTCAGTTCAGTGTTTTAATAATATTTTAATAGGCCGAAGTGATCAACTGTGTATTTAATAGGCTATTTATTTGAACAGTGTGTGTTATCTTATACTGTTGTTTAACTAACCGTTAGTCTATTTTAAACTTTATAGCTCTGAACATAATTCAAATTACAAATTCGCTTCCAGGACCACATCTTATTTATGCATATCTGTCACACAACCAGTGATCGCTTCCCAGAGGATCGCTGGTTCTCACATGAACTCTCATGACTACATTTCCGCATTTCCCAGGACTACATTTTCATACATGCACTGCTCCCAAACACGCACGCCTGCTCATTCATCTATCCTGATTGCAATCACCAGCTGGACCTTGTTCACAGACTGATATCACTCCATTCATAAGCCACTCTTTGACGCTTCCAGTTTGCCGAGTCTTGTTTTCCCAGTGTGACATTACGAAGCGTTTTTTCCCTGTCTTGGTTCTCTGTGTTTTGATCCTAGCCTTGCATTCCTAGTTATCCTGTTTAGCCGCCTGCCTTTCGACCTTTTGCCTGTTTTACGTTTATGATTCTGGACTGTCTAAATATACCCGTTTGCACCTGATGACCACTGCTTGCCTGACATTAAATAAACTGCATATTGGATCTTACCTTCTGTTGTGAGTGTCACTCCCCCCAGCCGTGGTAACAATATCCTTGTTTTTAATTAATATTATACTTTGATAATTAATTATAAAATCGAATAATTCATTCCTTGATTAGTCCTACTAAATCTATTAAAGGAAAGTGTTAACTTACAAATTAATTCATGGCATATAAGCATCAACAAAATAACACACACACTAATAAAATTCAATAGATTTTAAAATAAATTTTTTAATTGAAGTCATAATATGTAGCTTAAAGTGAACTATTCTAAATTCATGCCCGTGATTTTGTCTGCATGTCATCAGAGCGTGTGTAAGGATGGGGATGGCTATGGAATGCGCTGTTAAAAAAACGCATACAGCATATAAAACCAACAAACCAACTTTTTTCCATTTGAAAAATGACAGTTATTACATTTGCTTATGCATAGAAACAGCCAATGATAAGGTAAATATAGACTCTCACAATGTTGCTGTTTTCTGAAACAATTTTTTGAAGCTGTAGATAAAAACAGAGATTATTGGAGAATTAGAGAACAAGAAATTACTTTTTTTCTAATATACTTGCTGCCTTAATAATTGTGAAATGTACTTGGAGCATCTTAGTGAAAGTGGTTTCTACACAAATTCAGCTTCTTTATTAGACCATTTTGCAAGTTCACTGCAGGACTGTGACTTTAATTTCTATAAGAGCATTATAGGATGTTAGTAATCATTGATAATTTGCCATTTGTGAGGAATGTTGTGAGCAAGGAAATCCAGGATTTTGTCTTATAGTAAAAGAAGTCTTACAGTCCCCCAAACATGCCTCTAAGGCAAAATTGCGGTGCACAGTGTGCATTCAGCTTTACTTGATCAATCAACACTGATCTCTGGAAGTAATCTGCTGAAAGACTGTTTGGATTGTACAGTGAGATAAATGACTCTGCTTCTGTTCAGTGATGATATAGGCCGGTAGAGTGCCTGCAATCTAATCAGACATGTTTGAGGATGTTTGCTCTACTCTGACAGCACTTCAGGGCTGTCAAGATGCACACTGTGAGCTGTCTTCTAATTAGTTTTTGCCTTAATTTATTTATAAACATATCTGCAATTTAAATGAGCTTAAAGAATAACCAATAACCACTATATGAGAATGACTTTGAAAAGTCCTTTTCCGTTTTGCCAAATTGGTCATAATTCACAGCTAAGGATGAATAGAAAATGCAATGTGTGTTTACCTGAAGCAGCGCTTGTCTGAATGTAGCACAAACCAAGCTTATTTTTTTTGTTTTTAAGCAAAAAAGCATTGCCTGGGCAGCACAGGAACCAAGATATATGAGTTTATCCTTCCTGAAAAATTGTCAGAGCTATTTAGTCTTGCTGAATGTCAGCTGGATTCTCACCAAAGCATTCTTAATCTTCATTCTACCATTTATATTTGTATTCAAGTGTCTTGTTTTCTTTGCTATAGTGGTTTTTCATTTTCTCGTCCATCATTTTAAATTCCAGGTAGTGTTTTGTTCGGTCTATTGTGGTTGGAAACAGAAAAAAACCTTATGTTTAGATGGACGTATGAAATAAATGTGTCACATTCTTAAACAACTGTGAGTTAATGCTTACTTTATAATTAAAGTAACTATAGAAGTCTCTCAGGAAATGTGTGGGGAGAGAGCAATTAACAGTGGAAAGATTTGGCAAAGGCAGCAGTGCAATTAGTGCCATGTAATGGCCATTTAATAAGCACCATGCCAACTGAAAGTAGGCTAATGCTAATCGAACTTTGCTTCAAAACATAGATATCATAGTCCTAACAAAGATGACATAACATGACTGGAACACTTCTTGTCTAACAACATAAGATGAAACGTGAGAGAAATCGACAGAGACACTGATATTAGCAGTTGAAATGGTAATGTTTAACACCATACGCAGTAAAAATAGCCACTTCAGGCATTCACGACATGAACATATTGTGCAACTGTGCCATTTGTTTACTCAGCAGGCATTTAACTTTGCAGTAAATGGCGTTGCGTTGCCTGTACAGCAGGAGTGTTGGGAGCATTATGGTACTTGGGTAGGGAATCTGAAGTGTTTTTTTTTCATCAAGGGTTCAAATATCATGTTACTTAAATCAAATTTATACATATAAATATGTTCTTGGTAGAACTGTGTATAATATTCTTTATAACATAATGTTCATAAACATTGTGGTTGATAAAAAAACATCCACCATCGTGTACTTTAGATTCAACAAGAAGTGCTTCTGAGCAAACATTCCTCAGAGAATTTCCTCCATGGTGACATGACAGCATCACACAGCTGCTGCAGATTTTTTCTACTGCAGATCCAGAATGTGAACCTCCCGTTCCAGCAAATCCCAAAGGTGCTCAATTGGATTGAGATCTGATACGTTGGAAGCCTTTTCAATATAGTGAATGTTCAAGAAACCAGTATTAGATGATTTGAGCTTAGTAACATGGCACAATATTTTGCATCACAAAATAAGTTCATAAAGGGAGGGATATGATCAGCAATCATAGTCATGTATAAGCAATGCTCAGTCTCATGTATAAGTTGCTTAAAGTGTGCCATGAAAATACCACAGTCTGATTAATTAATTCATTTCTTACAGCACTATAAGACACTCAAAACGCTTTACATGTTTTTGGGGGAATCTCCTTATCCACCAGCAGTGTGCAGCATCCACCGGGATGACAACAGCAGTCATATTATGCACACCAGCTGATTTGTTGAGAGGAGAGTGATAGAGCCAATTATCATAAGGGGATGGTTAGGAGGCCATGATGGACAGAGGGCAGTGGGCAAATTTAGCCAGGATGCCAGGATTAAACCCTATACACTTTTTTCTTTTTTAGACATCCTAGGATTTTTAACAGCCACAGAGAGTCAGGACCTTGGTTAAGCATGTCATCCAAATGACGACGCTCACTAAGCAGTAAAGAGTCCTCATCAATATACTGGGGCATTAGGACCCACACAGACCACAGGGTGAATGCCCCCTGATGGCCTCACTAACACCACTTCCGGCAGCAATCTAGCTTTCCCGTGTGGTCTCCCATCCAGGTGCTTAGCTTCAGTGGGCGAGTTACAGAGATCTAGCTGCTGGCAAGTGTTAATATAAAGCACAATGGATCTACGTTTTCATCTTGTTTACATCAAATTTTGACAGTACCATCTTTATAGAGACTTGTGTGCTTTTGTTACTGTAGCTCATTGGGTTCAAGGATGAACACATTGTTGGCTGCATTTATACAGAACTGCTTCTTATTGGATACATTTTCGGACCATTCTCTGTAAACCTTATCTGAAAAAATCAGATCAGCCCATCTGGCATCAACATACCAAGTTCGAAATCATTGATTTGATTGACTTGACCATATCTACATGATTAAATGTATTGAGCCTATATTTCCATTATTAAGTAAACACCTAATAAAGGGGCCAGTTATCGACATTTCTTATTTTCGCAATAGTTACCCAATTTACCCAATATATACGAAACATGTAGCATGTATACAGCATATACTGCTCAGTATTCCGTGTGCAGTTACATAATTTTCTCTTCAGGGTGTAGCCACAGTCAAATTTCATATGGAGAGATGCTCTCGAATGACCCACAGTATGTGAAAACATTTGAGTTGTACAGTTACATATGCAGCAAGTACTGAACTTATAATGGTTTGGTTTAATTCTTGACTTAATCTGCCTATTGTGCAATAATCCCCTTGTGAGATTGTGTAGTGCCTTAATAGTGTGCGCATTTCCAGACAAGCTGGCCCGAAGGGTCGTACTCTGTTTAATAGCATTATATCAAAGTGTTCGCTCACTTACGGTAGGTCGTCCTCGCAATATCTCAGTTCTTCTGTTAACCAGAGGCCATCTAAAGATGCTACACTAGAAGAGGCTGGAGCATTTGTTTAAGCACCCTTCCCTGATTTCACACGAATAATTAGCTCCGTTGCCATGGTGCATTGTAGGGCCCTGTCGTTTTGTGACCGAATAAGCACAATGACATCAGCCATCCGTGTCCCAGGGGACCAGGGGTCCAATGAAAGGCCTTTGTTTTCCCAGTGTTCATTAGTGCGGTGGGCGACACTTGAGGTCCCTGAAGGACTCTCTAAATTGCTTCTGACTCATCAGAAACACGGTGGGGCCTTGTGTTTTCGAACCAAAACCTCGTGCCGCGATGACAGGAAGCTTTTTTTCTTCGATTGTAGCGGACAAGAGACATCTGCCTTCTTGTTTTCTTCGAGATGTTGCAAATATTTGCTTAC
This sequence comes from Danio rerio, assembly GCF_052040795.2. Lineage (NCBI taxonomy): Eukaryota > Metazoa > Chordata > Actinopteri > Cypriniformes > Danionidae > Danio > Danio rerio. The sequence continues at coordinate 24,940,871 of NC_141041.1, read as the reverse complement.
GTTTCACACACAGGATGGTGCATTGCCCCATATAAATAGCTTACTGTGATTCGTCACTTCATGTTGACATCAGACCATCTCCTGTTGATAAATTGCCTCTGCAATAAACAGATTATTTTTAGATGCACTGCTGCATCTTCCTTTACCCTTGCGAACTGGACTTCACATCTTTTTCATCTGCTCTGAGTCATCAAATGATTACTGACTCAGACAGAAATATAGAAAATCTTTTTGTCAAATTGAATCTTTCCCTGCTGTGAAGCTGGATAAACACTTGCCGCCCTCATTCTGCACCTGTTTTGGTGCTTTACAGAGAGAGCGAGGACACAGTGAGCATGAGGGGGTAGAGGGACGTTATGGGCTTGCTGAGACAAAGGGATGTAAATAATTGTCTGGGGCTCGGCCGAGGAAACAGGGAATACGGACTCAGTAAGTTGGGGCTTGTGCCAGGCACATTGTCCCAAAGGATTACTCTCATAACAGATGTGAGAGCTTGCCACGTGTCATCATGTAATGTGCGTGTACCAGCATGTCTTATTGAGAATATATGATTAATTGTGTATGTGCTAGAAAGATTTAAGGGTGTGGAAATGGCAATTACTGTTAAACTAAACCCAAAGAACATGGAGTCTGGCTTTTGTTGTCTCTGTATAGTAGGTATGATAAGTAGTGTAAAAAACAGACCATCAGATATTCAGAATTGTGAAAATAAATAATATTTTGAGATGCCTCACAACTACAGTGCATTCGCAAAGTATTCATGGCGATTCACTTTTTCCACATATTTTTATGCTACAGCCTTATTCCAAAATGGATTAAATTCATTATTTCCTGAACATTCTACACGCAATACCCCATAATAACAGTGTAAATTTTTTTTTTTTTTAATTCTTGCAAATTTATAATAAAAAAAAAAAAACTGAAAAATCACATGTACATTAGTATTCACAGCCTTTGCTCAATACTTTGTCTATGTACCATTTGCAGCAATTGCAGCCACAAGTCTTTTTGAATTTGATGCGACAAGCTTGGCACACCTGTCTTTGGGAATTTTTGCTTATTCCTCTTTGCTGTGTCTCTCAAGCTCTATCAGGTTGGATGGGAAGCAATGGTGTACAGCCATTTTCAGATCTTTCCAGAGATGTTCAATAGGATTTAGGTCTGGGCTCTGACTGGGCCACTTCAAGACTTTTACAGAGTTGTTATGAAGCCACTCCATTAATATTTTGGTTGTGCGCTTTGGGTCATTTTTCTGCTGGAAGATGAACCCAGTCTAAGGTCAAGAGCACTCTGAAGCAGGTTTTCATTTAGAATGTCTCTGTACATTGCTGCATCCATATTTCCCTCTATCCTGACCAGTCTTCCAGTTCCTGCTGCTGAAAAACAGCATGATGCTGCCACCACTATGCTTCACTGTAGTGATGGTTTTAGCCTGGTAATGAGCGGTACCTATTTTTCTCCAAATGTAACGCTTGGCATTCACTCCAAAGAGTTCAATTTCAGTTTCATCCGACCAGAGAATTTTGTTTCTTATGCTCTGAGAGTCCTTCAGATACCTTTTTGCAAATTCCAGGTGGGCTGTGGCTTCCGTCTGGCCACTTTACCATACAGGCCTGAATGGTGGATTGCTGCACAGATTGTTGTCCTTCTAAGTTTCTACACTTTCCACAGAAGAATGCTGGAGCTCAGACAGAGTGACCATCGGGTTATTGATCACCTCCCTGACTAAGGCTCTTCTCCCCGATCACTCAGCTTAGATGGCTGGCCAGCTCTAGAAAATGTCCTGGTGGCTCCAAACATTTTCCACTAACAGATGATGGAGGCCAATGTGCTCATTGTAACTTTCAGAGCAGCAGAATTTTTTTGTAACCTTCCCTTGCCTTGTGTCTCAAGACAATCCTGTCTCGGAGGTCTACAGACAATTGTTTTGTCTTCATGCTTGGTTTGTGATTTAGCATGCAGTCACCCCTTGGACCTTATATAGACCGGTGTATGCTTTTTCAATTCATGTCCAATCAACTGAATTGACCACAGGTGAACTGCAATGAAGCTGCTGAAACATCTCAAGAATGATCAGTGGAAACAAAAAGTACCTGAGCTCAATTTACAGCTTCACAGCAAAGGCTACTTTGGCTACAAATACTTATGTACATGTGATTTGTCTTTTTTTTTTTTTTTTTTTTAAATAAATTTGCAACCATGTAAAAAAAAAAATTTCACTTTGTCATAATGGGGTTTTTGTGTGTAGAATTTTGAGAAAATAAATGAATTTAATCTATTTTGAAATAAGCCTTTAAAAAATGTGGAAAAAGTGAATCGCTATGAATACTTTCCAGACACACTGTAAATGCATCTCTTAAATGTTGCATTATGGGTTTTAAATTCAAAATTGAATGGGAAAAAACATCACTTTGTCAGATATCGCTCTCTCAAGTTGCAAAGTAAAATGTTAATTTAAAAATGAATAGATAAAATGGCACAGTGCGTTTGTTATTAATGGATTTGTTCCCTGTAATTTGTGGTTGTGAGATGTAACATCATAGTAGTTATTTGTTTATTTATTTATTTTTTCTGAGGCAGAAACAGGCTGGCTTTCGTGCCATACTTGCTGAATTGAATGGATTGACAGCATTCTGTGACACCGCATAAGCAGTGTGTGTGTGTGTGTGTGTGTGTGTGTGTGTGTGTGTGTGTGTGTGTGTGTGTGTGTGTGTGTGTGTGTGTGTGTGTGTGTGTGTGCGTGTGTGTGTTTAGATGACCTAAGATGTGTGTAGTGAGCGAGAAAGGTTGGAGTCTGGCCAGAAAAACTGATTTATGTCTTGTTAACATATGAGGTGAAATTATGGCGGAAGGAAGGAAACTGTGTGTGTGTGTGTGTGTGTGTGTGTGTGTGTGTGTGTGTGTGTGTGTGTGTGTGTGTGTGTGTGTGTGTGTGTGTGTGTGTGTGCTTTGTGTGTGTGTGTGTGCTTTGTGTGTATGTGTGTGTGTGTGTTAACAATTCTTGTTTATGATGTGTGGAAATCCCACTTCTGAAAAAGAGCATCCTGGGTGCAGAGAGGCTAATGAGATGCAGATGAGTCCGGCTTTAAACTCAATATCTGGGAATAAAGCTATCGTATCGGGGGCTGTGGAAGATGCCCAACCACAAACTGACTCTACCCGCTACCCTCAGAAATCATCAAATACCTTTGGTTTACCATATTTCACAATATCAGCTCAAATGCCAATGCAGCCCACATGATTGAGATACACTGAAGGCGGAACTAATCATGCCGTCTTGGTCCTGTATTTTGTCAGTGTAAATTATTCATACGTTCTCATTTGCAGTGTAGGTTTTTAATTAAAAATCAGATAAACGATCTCTGTTTACATACTTTTTCTTTTGTTAAGTCAGGCTGCCACAGTCAGGCTTTGAATAAGCTATCTTAAGAACAAAATGACGAAGCTTGTTATTTTTCCATTGATTTGGGCTTATAATCTTATCTTGAATAAAGCTGACTGCGAAGAGGGTTTTAGCTTTATTGTGAGGATAATCAGGCCGCTTACTTCAAATCTGCTCTCTTAAAACTGTAGGGTGAGAAAGGGGCCTTCACGTCTGTTTTGCCCACATTTACTAAGGGTTTAGGGCTGTATTCAGATGCTGTTAAGAGTGTTTCTTCAAGTACAGGGACGAGTAGGTCCCAGGGGTAGGTTTTATTAAAACTAACAGTGGATCACAAAGCTAGGGTTGTCTTTTTTTCTCTTCGTTTTTAAGATACTACTTCAGCTTATAGTTATACTGTATAAATCAAAGATGTCCAAAGTAGGGCCCGCAGGCCAAAGTTGGCCTATGGTAACTTTTGATTTGGCCCATTTGTGTAGAGAGGGTGAATGAATGGCAGGGTTTCAAGAGTGTCATTCAAATTTAATGTTACCATTTGTTTGCTTGTTTGTTTGTTGGTTTGTTAAACGCTAACTGAAATTAAATGTTTCAAATAAATGGTGTCATGTAATCAGATTATGTTTAAATGTACATTCTGTCGACAATGCAGAGACTTTGGTGAACAGATCAAGACAAAAGCAAGGCAAGTTTATTTATAATGCACATTCCATACAAAATGGCTATTCAAAGTGCTTTACGTAAACAAAAATAAAAGAAAATAATAAAAGAAAAATGATTAGAAGAATAAAAGCAGATTAAGATGTGTTAAAATGCAGATTCTGCTTGAATATTCGAAGTCTTGCAGCTGCTATGGAAAAAGATTAGAAACTTAAACTAGAAAATTAGTTAGAAAAGTTTTTTTTTTTTTAATGACTAAATGATCCTGTACACACAAATCTTTAAAAATGACCTATAAGTGCAGAGGTAATGTGTAATGCATATGTAAATGTATATGCACATTACTGTTTTGTGAGCTTGAACTGTGAGACAAAACTGTACTGTAATATGCATTTACTTTCGATTAGTTGTTATCATTTATTTTGAAAACTTTGCATTTTCGGGTCCCCAACTGCTATTGTGGGGAAATTAATGGTAAAATCCATAAAGCATTTTAAATTTTTGTAAAAAAAAAGAAAAAAAATAGTAAATAGCATCAAATACAATTTCATTTGATTTCCCTAAATATTATAGAAAGTTTACACAACTATCAGCACCCATCTATAAACTCAAAACCATGTGTGTTGGCCTTCCCTGAAATGAACTTTTACTATAGGGAGACACAAAGCTTCGCACCCCTATTTTGTGGTGTTTTGATGAATTCTTCTGGACTTGCTATTGTTGCTCACAGTGGGGTTTGATCCCTCTTCATGACAATTGAAGGAGCACAAATGGAGAAGAAGAATGGGAATTAGGCATAATGGCCCCATTATGGCGTTTCAAGAAGGGCTGCCCTCGTCCTACTGATGCTGTCTATGAAGCAGCTGCTTTTGCGTGTCTGGTCTCCTTTTTTTTTTCTTTTTTTCTTTTTTAAGAGCTTTGCTTACACCACAAGCACTGAACACCCCACCCCCCATAATCCTCTCTGCTCCATCCTAACAGCCCTTTTCAGAAACACAGGACTCCTGGAGAATCCGTCAGCACCTGTAAAATGGCAGGATCTGTGAGTGCCAGATAGAGCTTGCAGTGGGCATTGTCACACGCGACAATCCCATTTGTTGTAGAGCTGCACTTTTCGCTCAGCAGATAGTCTGAGAATTGAAGCTGGTTACCGAAATCACGGTCTGTGCTCTTTTGTTTCCATCAAAAGAACAGCATGATTTTTTATTTATTTATAGGCATTTTATATATACAGTGAAGACTACTTTATTGTACTTTCAAAAACTATTTTAAGCTTGAAGTTCTAGCTAATTTTAATATCAATGACTTGAAATTGAAAATACTTTGATATTTCAAGCCTTATTTAGGAGTGTAATCAGACACGATCAATTTAATCAAATCAAGATTTGATCTAATTCACTCACACTGAGCTTTTAAATGCACAAAACTTCAGATACTGTAAATCCTAATAAACTGTTTTAATCTCTGAAATGAAATCCTTAAGCAGTGCTATAGGGCACTGTAATAAAGCAATGGTGAATAATGTATAAGACTGTTAGAAATGTACAAGATTGCAGATTTAAAAGGAAGCATATGAAATCTCCATTTTTTGCCAATATTATACAGGGTGTCCATGGTGTTCGGTCTGTCATAATATCTATTTGTTGTTGTACAATATATTCCACCTAAATGTATTGCAATAAACGATATTATTGTCAATTTAAGACCATTTTATGCCACTCATACTTTATATAATGCCAGGTGCCAGAATACATAATATTTTATTTGTAAGATTTTTAAATTTATTTATTGTCATTTTAATAATCATGCACTGGAATCAGAATGTTAAACTGCATATCTTAAAAAAATAAATGATAATAAATGTTTTAAAAAAAAGTTTAATGCAAAAAGTAACAGAAGCTGCGAAATCTGCAACCATATCTATTTTAACTTGTCAGGCATTAACATGAAAATATACTCGAATAATTTATAGTAAATATAATAGTGTTTTTTAACCATACTGACTCCTCTAATAGAGGTAGAGATGTTGCACAATCAGCTAAAATGTTGATAAAATTGTCCATGTGTTGTGCGAGAAGTTGACATATTGATTATTGTAACAGGCCTACATGGGTTCTTAAAATATCTTAGTTCTCAAAAACTAAACTTAAAGCTTTAAAACGTTTTAAAACTACTGAAATATTCTCTTGTAGGTCTTAAATCTTTTTTTAACAGGTATTAATTTTCCCTTTTTATGTAAACCTACTCAATCTGTCCAACACCATACAATCGCTAACATTCATCCATTTATTTATTTTCCTTTCGGCTTAATCTCTTTATTAATCTGGGGTCGCCACAGCAGAATAAAATGGCAACTTATCCAGCAAATGTTTAGAAGTCCAGCATGTCTTTGGACTGTGGAGAAAACCAGAGCACCTAGAGGAATCCCACGCAGACACAGGGAGAACATGCAAACTCCACACAGAAATGCGAACTGACTCAGCCGAGGCTTGAACCAGCAACCGTCTTGCTGTGAGGTGATCGTGCTACCCACTTCGCCACTGTGATTTAAAAAAAAAAAAAACATTTTTAATTTCTATTTATTGTAATGGTTTGATTATTATCCTTACATTAACATTTGTTTAAAAATGATCCATGTGTCGGCGCCAGTGTCCTAGTGTTTATTGCTGAGGATGCTGACCTTAATATTAAATTATAATTATTATTGTTGCATTATTAAATGTATTATTTTTTTATATGTATATAATTTAACTGTATGAAACCTGCAGAAACCCAGTCATAACATGCATCATAGCTTATCTAAATGCATAAAGAATTGAACAAGTGGAATGGAATTTGGATGAATGGAATTTAACAAGATTAGTGTTTGCTGTAAAAATTCAAAAGTTCAAATAAATTATTTCAAATGAATACTAAACATGATTTCAGTACTAAATATGATTTCAGTAATGTAATAATAATTCAGAGTTAGTTAAATGTTTTCCCATTTATTTGGCATTATATCTTCTTAAATGTTTATGCAATTTAAGTTGCAATGGCAAACATTGAATGTAAAATAGAAAAAAAGCCAATATCTTGATATTTGGTTAGTCTCTCTTTTGTAAGCAGCAGTGATTGCAGTAATTGCAACAGCAGTAATTGAATTTCTGCAAAACAAGCTCAACCTGCTTGCCCGATAGCTTTGTTAATTTAGAGTTTTAAATATAATCTTCACTCCCATTTTCAGTGTGCGCTCAATTTTCGACCCCCTGCGTGTGTTAATTGCATTCTTCCTTAAGCATTACATGCAATTAGAGCTTTCGAATGAAGGGAATCCTTAAAAGCTTCTTCTGCATTTCTTGAAGCCCAGCAGCTTGAACAAAGAAGACTGGGTTTCTCAACCACAGTTAAAGCAAATGCCACCGAAAGGTGACACCTGAGACCGAATCTTAAATGAGACTGTAACCATGGCACTGAAAGCGCCACTTCACGCAGCTGGTGTGCAACAGAGATGAGAAACTGGATAGATGAGGCAGTAACACAGTGGGAGATGTTATTCAGCACAGGGGCTCGACTGAAGTGGAGGTTTGATAAACCCGTAGCAAAGCAGCTGCGTCCCACTGAAGCTTTCTTCCCGCACAGCACCGAAATGTCCTCCGTGCGCTGTGGTAGAGATGCTAGACTAGAGCATATTACCTTCTGTTGCTCCCCTGAATAAGAGTATTGAGGATATAAGGGAGCACAATACCTCCGGAAGCCAGCTATGCCAGATTGGCATCAAGAACTTAGATAGCTAATGCAGGCTGTTACCTGTAGTTGATTAAATGTGTTTGGGAGACTGAAAATTAATTGCGATGATGCAAAGCCAACCTGCTGTTTCTAATCTTGCTGATTAATTAATTATTGCCCCGAAAGAGGTACTTAGCAATGGAGGACCAGGAAGCACAGTGTAATAAAAAAAAACATGGAACAAGCAGAGTCTAATTAACTCTAAGCAAATCTACCATCTTACTTGATCAACAGCACTGGCACCTTAAAACTTGCCTCTACTTAAACTAAGACTGGCTACTTTTCACTTTTTTCTACTATGTATAAGCTGTATAATTTTACATATTTCAATTTTAGCATTCTGTTGAATACAAAATGAGTAGCCCTCCGATGAAAATTGTAATTTTTTTCAAATAATTCACAAATTTTGTTTAGAGATTTTTTTCAACATGTTTAAACTTTTGATTTGTTTTGCCAAATAAGTTTTATTGAAGACACAAATTCAGAAAAAAATGGATTCTTTGTTCCACATGTGTTGTCCACATATAGCATAGGCAAAGCAAAGAAAAAGGAAAAAAGGAAAGACAGGAAAAACAATATGAAAACCATAATAATAAATAAAATAAAAAAACACCCATATAACAAGCCAACTTGTTTACAAAGACCTGTTTGAACAACTAAACAGAGTATGATGACAAAGCATATTAAAACATTACAAAAATGATGCAATATTCCACAAGTTTTTTTTTTTCAAGGTAACATATAAAAGAATGCCATATTTTTCTCAAATTGTTTGAGTTTTATTTTTAAATAGTATCTAATTTGCTCCAAATGTAACATAGAGGTAATTTCTCCAAGCCACAGTTTACATGTAGGGGATTTCTATTTTTCCAAAACAGTTGCAGTAACTTCTTGGCAGAGGTTAAACAGTATGAGATCAATTTATATTGTGTATTTGACAGAATACAATAAACAATAATGTGTTTAGAAAATCTCAGAATTAAAAGCATTGGATCTGGTCATAATTGCAACTTCAACATCTCAGAAAGCACTTTAAAATTTCCATTTCAATAACTCTGTATCTTGGGGGAAAAAAAAAAAAAGGTTAGATAGATTTGCAACTGATGAATTACATTTGTCGCAAAGAGGTGTATTATTTTGGAAGATTCTATGTGATTTTTTTTCTTTTCTTGGAATAACGTAACCTATAAATTATTTTCAACTGAATAAGACAATGTCTTGAATTAAAAGAATGTTCATTAATGTCCTCCAAACCTGACTGCAACATTTTCACTGCCAATACTTTCTCCCACTCTTTCTTAAAACATTTTTTAGAGGGGGAAGTAACATTGTAGTTGTTCATAAATTATTGATAAAGTTTTTTACTACCTTTACACCAATCAAGGCATTTGTCAATGATGGAAGGGGATTTACTATCCAATGGACATTATAGTTTTAATAACAACTTTTTAATAACTATTTGATTTTGACTATTATCATGATGACAGTTTGTAATATTTTATTAGTTATTTTGCAAGATACACGTATTCAGCGTAATATATAATGTAATGGCCTAACTAGGCTACAAAGTTAACTAGAGAAATTAGATGAAATTGGCAATTTATTGGACAACAGTGATTCCATTTTTTTTGCAACCAATCATAAAAAACATTCTTAGGGGGGCTAATAGTATTGCCCTATTGGCTAAGAGAAACTAATACTAATATTAATGCTAATGCTAATATTAGATAATAGATTAATATAAAATATAAAAGGAAATACTGTGAAAATGTCCTTGCTCTGATAAACCACAAAATTTTACAGTAGGGATAATAATTTTGCCTTCAACTGTATCTAATATTGTATATAACATAAATCTGTGTTGCGGCATCAATTATAACTAGAGAACATTTTTGAAATTGCTACAAAGCCTCTCAACATTACTTCTTGTATCGGGGTCTATAAAACCCAGCTGTGTGGAAAAACCATGCCAGTGTCATATTGAACAGAGGCAAAACAGTTGCAAGTGAAAGCATATCGTCCCACTTGTCCCATCCTCGACCTAGTTGAAACACCTAGATGCAGATCTGGTGGTACCAGTATAGGCAGCAGACTACAGATGACTACAGCAACTACGTATGACTACAGCAACATAATTAAATACATTTTTTACACAGAGCTCCATTGAGAATAGTGCTATTTTAGAACATGGTCGGCTGCTTCCGGTGCATACTTACTAACTGCAGTGAAACTGACGAATTGACAGGTCTCTCTGGGAATAAGCTTAAAATTTCTCCTTCAGTGGCTGAAGTGTCATGACAGTAATCTGCATGTTTACATCCTGCCAGGATCTCAGCATTCATTTCACTCGACATCCAGGAGCATTTTGACTCCTCGAGGGGGGAAAAAAATGGTAGTGAAGACTTATATTGCATTTGTAAGAGTACGATTAAACCCATTGCGTTCATAACACTATTTTGTAGTGTGAGATCTGTTGCTGTAAAAAAAAAAAGCAACCATTTGATGTCAAGTAATGCACAACTAAAATGATGATAAAATAATAGTCAAAAATATAAAGATTTTTTTAAACTAAAATCTTTCTTTCTTTTTTCTTTTTTTTTTTATTACTAAACTCAATGGCCACTTTATTAGGTACACCTTACTAGTACCGGGTTAGACCTCCTTTTGCCCTTCTTTTGTCTTAATCCTTATAGATTCAACAAGGTGCTGGAAATATTCCTCAGAGATTTTGGTTCATATTGACATAATAGCATCACTCAGTTGCTGCAGGTTTGCTGGCTGCTCGTCCGTGATGCGAATCTCTTGTTCGACCACATCCCAAAGGTGTTCTATTGGATTGAGGTCTGGTGACTGTGGAGGCCTTTTAAGTACAATGAGCTCATTGTCATGTTCAAGAAACCAGTCTGAAATGATTTGTGCTTTATGCCATGGTGCGGTACTAATTGGTACTAATGGGCCCAAAGTGTGCTAAGAAAAATATCCCCTACACCATTACTGTCACAATCACCAGCGACCTCTAACCACCAGAGGCCGCTGAAAAACATTCTCACTCAATTCAAACTACAAATCCACCAGTTTATGGACTACAACTTCATACATGTACTTCGCCCACACACACCTGCTTCCTCATTTAGACTGATTACACTCGCACCACCTGAGGATTGTCAAAGACTGATTACACACACTATTTAAGCCGCACATACTCTCATTCACATTGCCGAGTCTTGTTTACTGTTAGCGACATTACAACGCGTTCTCCAAGTCTTGTTTTCCCGTGTTTTGATCTTAGCCTTGTTTATCCAGTTCTTCTGCTTAGCCGCCTGCCTTCTGACCTCTCGCCTTTGTTTGACTACGATTCTGGACTGCCTGTATATATCTGTTTGCACCTGTGTTGACCATTGCTAGCCTGACTTCGAATAAACCTGCATTTGGATCCAAACCTCAGTTGTCATTGTCACTCCCCATGGTTACAATTACACCACCACCACCACCACCAGCCTGAACCATTGAAACAAGCCAGGATGGATTCATGTTTTCATGTAGTTGACCCCACAAGCTGACCCAACCATATGAATGTCACAGCAGAAATCGAAACTCATCAGACCAGACCACGTTTTCCAATCTTCTATTGTGCAATTTTGATGAGTCTTTGCCAATTGTAGCCTCAGTTTCCTGTTTTCAAGAATGGCATCTGGTGTGGTCTTCTGCTGCTGTAGCCCATCTGCTTAAGGTTTGACTTGTTGTGTATTCAGAGATGCTTTTCTGCAAACCTTGATTGTAAGGAGTGATTATTTGAGTTACTGTTGCCTTTCCATCAACTCAAATTAGAATGGCCATTCTCATCTGACCTCTGGCATCAACAAGGCAATTGTGCCAACAGAACTGCTGCTCGCTGGATATTTTTTCATTTTCGGACCATTCTCAGTAAACCCCAGAGATGGTTGTGCATGAAAATCCCAGTAGATCAGCCATTTCTAAAATAGTTTAAAGTCACTTAAATCACCTTTCTTCCCCATTCTGATGCTCGGTTTGAACTGCAGCAGATTTTCTTGACCATGTCTACATGCCTAAATGCATTGAGTTGCTGACATGTGATTAGCTGATTAGAAAGTTGGCGTCAACGAGCAGTTGGACAGGTGTACCTAAAAAAGTGGCCGGTGACCGGTGATCTTTTTCATGATTAGTATTAAATTAAGGTATACAAGTCTTAATAGTACATGAAATTAAAATGCCTTTATGCTTTGACTGATGTTTAAATAAAAAGCTAAACTTAATATTTTTATTGTAGTAATATTTTATTATAATAACAGTTTTATTATAATAACAGCACTCAAGACTCAAGTACTTGTTTTAGGTACTTTGTCCACCTACAGTTACGTATTATAACAGTATATTATGTTTAATTACTGGCAACTAACTATAAAAACAACCTTCTTCTTAACTCTAATAAGTACTGTACATGCTGTTAACACTGCAGTAAGTAAATCATACAGTATAATAATCGTAGCTTTAATTACTTATAATTCACAGCCACTAATCACTTATTTTTTTACATTTTAACATATAGAATTAAAACAAAACACCTTTGACATTCAGATTAATACACACATTTCTGCTTTATGAGGAAATAAGAATGTTTTTCGAAGCAGCATGATGGTGTCTAGTTTTAGTTTAAAATGCAAATGATCAGCATTTGGCTGACTTAATTGAGAATTTAATTGAGAAGTTCTGAATATTGCTACAGTTTTAGATCCATCACTCGCCAAATATAATCTTTGATTTGATTAGATTTTTGCTTTTGTTTTCGCAATCCACTTGGCCTAAATATACGAGTGGGCAGACAATATAAATAGCAATATAAATGGCCACAGTTCCTCTGGCTATGTGTTTCTTTGGAGTTGTGTTTGCCGGTGCACTGCTGTGCTCTATATTGTGTATTTGCTCTTTGCTTTCACCTTGTTGCCTGTGCCGAGGCTGCTGGCCACTCTCTCAACAAAATGACTGATTTGTGTCAGGACTTATAGGCTTCATGCAGGCATCGGTGCCGCACTAACACGGTGGGGTGAAAGCGAGAATAGAGATTAGTAAAAGAATTCATCCACTTCTCTGAGTCAGTGGGGTGAGGATTTTCACAGTAGCCGCTGTAGACTGTTTTTTCAGTCTGCCTTTTCCCACAGGTTTGAAGCGAATGATGGATATTTTTTAGGGCTTGACGAGGCCACGTCCCCCAGCGGCGAGTTATTTCATCAAGAACTGAAATATTTTCTTCTCTTCAAGTGTGTTGGGAACCCAAAGGCCTGGCACAATAAAGACATAGCTGTAAAAATCATTCTAAATATAAAAATAATCCCAGAAACTAAATCCCAGCTATCACAATAACAAGACAGAGAGACAGCATCAATTGAATCAATTTCAGAATGATTGTTCTCAGGATGAGATGATTAGAATACATCCTGTTTTAAAGAGATCAAGCATTTCAGGCTGCAGATGACAAAACTGCAGCGCATGCTTATAATGAACATAATGATATGCTGTGTCGATGTGGATGCTAATATATGTACAGTATCAACCCTGGTGTGATTGGGCATTCATGCAGTGGCCAGGGAATTGGAATTGATTTGAAATGAAACAGTACTCTCGCTTAGCCAGAGCTTTAGAATTTGAAGGTATGTAGATTTTTTTTCTGAGAATCATATATGACTGGCGTTACAGAAAATGCAACCCATTTGTTTTCTTTTTTTATAAAAACAAATGCTTTTGTTCTAATCGTGAGTATATAAACAATGGATTTTATCTGTATGACAAAAAAGAGAGAGCGTTTTAATGATCACGTTACACTGTCAGGTCTTGATGCCCAATTCTGATTTGTTGCCTATATGATTTTTTTGCCTGTCTGTTTACATGTTATTTTAATTGTGTCCCATATTTGACTCATGTGTTTACACTTGCCATAAAATTTATGACGTCACACATGCGTAAAAGCTGGTTCTAGCATTACCATTCTGCACCACACTTGCCACCTTGGAAGAAATTGTCTTGCTTTTAGCTCTGCAAAATATGTGAAGTTCGACAAACTTTAAAATGATTTTGAGACGGAGGCAGAGGAGGAGGGAAATGGCCGTCATCGCAGCTTGCGCCTATGGTCTATATATATAGTGTCCTTAACCTTTCAGAGGACTTTATATCTGATTTATTTTCACATATGAAGGAGGCCTGAAACTGATCTCTGAATATCCAAATACATGCATTTTTTTTTGTGTTTACAGGGTCATAGAACAGATCCGATCTGTCACAAATGAGCAATACATCGGAATTGGGTCATATTTAACTGGCAGTGTAAATGGGGCCAATGTCTTTTGTGAGTCATCATAATAAAAGTAAATAAATTTAACGGTGCGTTTGTCAACCCAAATGGGCTGCCGAGTTCATGCTGTGAACCTTGCACATTGCATTTAGTAGATCTTAATGAATGCATGTTATCACCAAAGTTCAAGGGTGTGGAAGTATATCCGAAATTATTTAGTATATAGTTTTAATATTTTTAATTTATTTATTGTTATTATTATTATTATTATTCCAGGCTTATAAAATAAGATTATTGCCACATAAAAATATTTTTAAAAATATGATCATTTGATACCATTTATACAAACATTCCAAATCTAAAGCTTCAATTTCGAGTTTACTGACAGTAAATTCACACCCTCATTGGCTCTTGTCTGCTTCATCACAGATGAAGTGTTTAGAGTTGTGTGTTTAAATGAAAAATGCTCATTTCCAGCTACTCAGAACACTTTCATTACCGAAAATTGGCAAAACTTATTCAACATTTAAATAAACTAAGACCTTGTAATGATAGTTTACCAGAAAAGCTTGTACAGTATGCATGAGACGGGCTGTTATAAACCATATCAGCCTGGCTCATGAAAACTAATTAGCTGAGATGAACTAGTTTACTTCACTAATCAAATAGCATGTGACACAGATTTTGAAACTAGCTGAGAACTACTGAAGTTGTAGTTTTACAGTGAACTGCCATGTGCCATCGCTAGCAGTGATTAATCATTGAAGCAACTGGCGCTGAAGCAAATCTCTGATGTTTATACAGTGATATAAAATCCCCCCTTTCCTTCCTGCAATGACTCAGACTAGATGAAAATGCCTTTATATTTCGAGGTGGCTTGAAACCGCTTACACCAAAAGAGGCAGGAAACATCAAAGAAGGCCTGGGTAGAGTTAAAAGAGCAATCAGCCAGTCAATCTGTGAATTGCAAATTCAATAATTCAGAGGGAAATTACTCCAGCAGAGGGAATGTGAATAATTTAGGATATTATGACTTAAAAGTTCCTCCATGCGAGTGGTAAGGATGATTAATTCAACATCTGGACTAATAGAGATTCAGTCAGGGCTTGATTTACGCGGCACAGAGCTTCTGCTCACACACGGAGTCTTTGTGTCATACATCCTTAGTCAGAGCTCACTGTAGGCTATGAGCCATTGAATATGTTTCAGTGGCGGTTTAAAGAAAACAGTGGGTAATCTCCGCTACTCTGCATTCACGCACCATTCAGAGCTTTAAAATGCAACGCGAGTCAGTCTTCTTAGCGTAATGCTCTATGACGGAATGATCTGATCCCGTGATAATTATAAGGAGCATATGCTGTCCTGCGGTTGCTGAATGATGCGATTCTAGCAAAGCATACTAATTATATTCGCCGGAATGCCATTCGATCCTTAAGCTCATTAAAGCATGGTCTATAGCAGTGGTCCTGAATCAGAATCCAGATTTTTCATGATTACAGCATATTACCAAAGCATTCACATTTTGGTAATACAATATTTTGATATTGTTCTTTTTTTGTCAGTGCCTTTTAAATATGATGAAATACATGCAACCTGTTCACGTTGCCTTCCACCTAATTTGACTGATTTCGACAAAAATGACAGTTTAATTTGCAAGAAAATGCCACGTTGACAGCATAAGATAATGGAAGTGTTTCTCCTCCCTTTTAAGAGCTGACATGCTTGTTTATTTCGATCATAGTTTGTGCTGTTTTTTTCTTCACATAGCAAACCCAAAAAAGGTTATGGTGAAATAGTACTGCTTCAGTGCTGCATTCCCTTAGGTTTTAATTTTACTGCTACAGGTTTTACATTCAACGTTTTATCTCCCTCCATTTGACATATCCAGCTTTGAAATGGCTGTCTTTTCTCAATAACATTGATGTCTGACCTCAGGCCTACCGTAGTGGTGCCAAGAGTTTTTTTTTTTTTTTTTTTTTTTTTTTTCAGTCCGAGGTGATTCCATCAATATCCTGCTGTTTCTTATTCAGAATGTAGGCAAAAGCGATCAAAGAAATCAAGACATTTTTGGGCAAAACATGTATTGATCGGACTTCATTTAGAGGATATTACAGAACTACAGTGAAAGGAATGAAGGTTACAGTTGGCCAGACACACATTATGGCCCCGATTGATGGGATTTTTTTTCATGACTAGAGAAATCAATGGCTCACCCGTCCCAGAGTGAATGTGCGATCTGTCATGTAGAGAGAATGTGGCAGTGATGTAGCTCTTTCCCACGCTCTATACAGACCAGTCGCTTGGCAAGGTCATTGTATGACAAATCTGTCACTTTAAAAAGTAAAAATGCACATCTTTTTGATGGTTTTATCCTTTAGAAATACATACAGTCATATATCAGTCATACATGAACACCACAACATCTAATACGAACAGCATACTTCATACATACTGTATAACAAGACAACATCAAAAAGGGCAACTCAGTCATTTGCATCACCCTGACTCCCTCAACAAAATCCCAGTGGGATTATAGATTAATGTAGAAAACAAGCTCTATGCTCAAACTGTTTTTCAAAGTTTTTATTCATCACAAGCATCTTAAAATTTGTATACAACCTCATAAATTTGAAGTGTAAAAAATAATTTGCTAGTAGAAAAGAAATGCGAAGCTTAAGTTATAAATGAACAACACCACAGTCATATGACTTTAACATTTACAAACACAATTTTTTCACTGCAGTGCCATAGAAAAAGTATTTTCAGGGTGTCCGCAGGGTCTTAAAAAATATTAAAAGTTGATAAATCAATTAGGAAAAATTAAGGCCCTTAAAATGTATTAAAAAGTTTTAATAATGTTTTTACGAGTTCTTAAATTTTGGTGTCTTTAAAGCGTTGTCTAAAAGGGTTTGACTACAAAAAAGCATAAATATATTTATTTTCCTCCTAATATTAACAACTGCATGCTCAATCCACACAATTGGTTCAGGCGGGTCCAGCCAAGCTCCTTCGTCCAGGTGATGTCACTTAATTTGCGGCAAACGCTGGAAGGTGATGTGACACTCTCATCATGTAGTGAAACCATAGAGTGAAACAGCAAAATGAGAAAATGTATGTTTGCGGACCGCTGGTTGAAGAAAAATGAGTTTAAACAGTGGCTGAAGCCTGTTGCTGAAAACAACTGCAAAACTTATTCTTTCAAGCTTTGTTGCTTCCAAGCTTATTTGAGTTCTGTTGCATGGTTGTGCTCCATTGATTTGTTTAACTACAACTGTTTATTAAGTTAAAGGTTTGATACTGATTAGAACTTGAAATGGCGATGAGGTGGCTTAAATATTCCAACAAGGTCTTTAAAAAGTCTTAAAAAGGTATTGAAATTAGCTTTAGAATTCCTGCATATACCATGATTTTTGTCCTCTACCAATTTTGAACCAACTGCAGTATTTCCTCTATCTTGAAAGTTCTATCCTCTAACTTGAAAGGTTGTTCAGGGAACCATAAATGGTTCTGTAGGGTCCAGCCAGTTGGTCCAATGACGGAATCCAATGGTGGATGAAGGTTCACTGCATGTTCGGTCTTTCCAGTGTACAATGTTGATTTATATTAAACTTAACTCATATCTGACTCCAATTTTAGTATGAGATGGTTTAGAATAATAATATAATTATCCTCGTTTTATCTGACTCCAATTATAAAACATTGAGAAGGTTATTTTGTTTCCGTTCACATTAATTTAGATCATGATTGAATATTCTCTTCGGTTCATCATTTTATGTTATTCTTGTTCATTGGGATCTCTATAACATCCTGAATCTTGTACCGGCCGAGTATACAATTATTAAGCACAAGCATGTCAGTCTTGGTCACTAAACAGTGGCGATTGACCGCTATCCTAAAAAGGCAGAACCCTACTTACTCAAATTAGGATATTTTTTATGCGGTCCCCATAGGTCTGCTACCTCCTAAATCAGACAGAGCTATTTAGTCATATAACGATCATTACTATAGAATTAAGCAGACCAGTCGTACTTAAACTAGTAGTAACTTTGAATAATCACTATACTATCTAAATAGTATTAAAAGTTTATCGGGTGAAGGACTATCCCCTTAGATATCATTTTACAGCCTAAGTATACATGAATAAATGCCAATTTGTTAGTCGGAGCTCTAGAGACATCGTATAGCGTGCCGCAATGCTCCGTCTACCGTGTTCTAGTCCGCTACTAACCTGAACAGGGGCTTGTGGTGCTATGAAATTACCACAATCTACGAAAGATAATAACACGAACTCTGTTTGAATCATTCAAAACATAACAATTTATTAGTCAGGTAAATGTATTATGCCAATTCAATCAGTCAATTCATAAACGATCAATACAAAACATCAAATTATCAAAGATAAATCCAAGATGAAAAAGATGCATTCCTGACTTTGAAATATACATAACATGGAACAAGCCATGTTATGGGCTGATCTGGTTAGGCAGAATCGCCCTGAATCTTTCGCGGACCTTACCTTAAATAATCCAAGATTTCCCTCAAGGAAGGGGGTGTGAACAAAAGGCATTCACAAATTGTTGGAAAGTCACACCCTTCACAGTGGTTCAAAAGATGCCTGAAGTTATATATTTATTGTTCTGATTATGTCTATTTCTGAGAGAATGAGACCATTGTACCAATCGCACAGAGACATTTCAAATAATATCAAACATGATAATTAAAGTCAGTTTGGTTAATTCTAGAACATTCAAACATTAAAATGACCATATGTGTGAGTTGGGGGGATGAAGCTGAGTTTCAGCATACTCAGATGCAAATGCAGCAGGAACTGGTTTTTCCCGCATTCCCCCTTGCTGGGTTGTGAAGTTACCAGTCTCTGTTTTCAGCTCATGTTTTGAATTGTCAAAGATATCAGAATATTTGCAATATTTCAATTCTTACAGTTCTTTGATTTTTAACAGTGTTTTAGTAGTTTAAATTAGAATTATTCATATTCGATATTATGTGTGGTTTATTTATAAATTAATTTAAAAATGATCACATGGTTTTGATTGACCATGGCTGGTCCCACATCAGCTAACACATGGCGCGCTAATTAGATGAATCATAACTCATTAAAAATAACCGGAGTTTCTCACCTTTTTTGTCTTTGTTTTAAAGAATCCATCCTTCCACCCCTACTCCTCCCTTTTCTTAGATAGGGTGGTACAGCGGTCCAGTGGTTAGCACTGTTGCCTCACACTGAGTCAAGTTCTTACCAGGTCAGTCAATGTTTCTGTGCAGAGTTTCCATGTTTTTCCCATGCTCGTGTGGGTTTTCCACAGGTTTTCTGGTTTCCTCCCACCGTCCAATGACATACTACATAAGTAAATTGACTAATCCAAACTGAACTCTTCAGCTATATCTCTCATAGCAATTCCCAACTCTTCATTAGCCTTAACAAGCAGGTGAGTTATCGAGACCTACCTGATCTCAAACTCCCCTCTTGCCCTTCAAATAGGAGGGACCCCTGGGCTCGAGGATCTTCTGAGCTCAGGGCTCTCTCCCGGGACATCAGCTAAGTGTGAACTTTTAAAAATGTAATATTATGTGTAATTTTTGAATTCTCTTATTCAGACACACATCAGTTCTGGATTCTATTGTTTTTGCTATCTTGAGTAGTTTGTTGAATTCCACTCTTTTCACTGATAAGCAATGTCAGGTTCAATAAAGTGTTACAGTGTGCATAAATTGTAGGTGCTGTTAAATAATTTGGTTGTACAAAATTCATATCACACACGGCTCACATACTTTGGCCTTCAAGAATCAGTTTTTAAATATTTATTAAAAAATATTTTCTCTGAAAATAAGATCCGAATGAATTTGCAAGGCTGAAAATGCCTTGATACTCTGTATACCCTCTCTAGTACGATTAATCCACTTATTAGCTGCTGACTTTTTTCAAGAATGCTAAAAGCTTTTTTGAAAAAATGTGCACAAATGGTATTAGTGATGTGTTTTTTTTTGTGTGTGTTGTAGAATAAAACATTAAAATATGTTGAGCTTGTTTAACCACAAACCTTATTTTAGCCATTAATCAAAAACCATTCAACAAGCCCTTCAGAACCAAAAGTGTTAAAATGCAATCTCATTCTCAGTATTTGGTCTACAAAAAGAAATAATATAATAATGGCGTCTGTTTTAATCATTCTAGATGCCATTTTCACAGAACACACCATGTAGTTCCAGCCCTGCGTAAAGGGTTCCAATAGGTGATTTTCTTGAAAAGTCTAAAGACTAGACATGGCGTAGCCTAGCGTAGACTTTTAGCTTGATCTGAAAGAAGAAACAACAGTTGTTCAGAGTGTTTTTAGAAGTGTGCTTCCATCAGGAAATCTCTCTAAAGTGTGTGCCATAACAGCCGCCAGCCCCTTTTCAGAGGTGAGTGGGTGTACAGTGTGTTGACTGGACCCTGTTAGGGCACCGGCACAAAGAAGCAGGCGCGCGTGGAGCCCGAGGCATCCGCTCTAAAGTTAACCGTCGTTCTGTGCAGAGCCGGGAGATGCTCCAGATAAGGAAATGAATGAGTTTGTCTTGCCCCGTGTTTCATCAGTATGTTGCCTATTGTTCCTGGTAGATCAGTCATCTCGCTATCATTTCCCCTGGAGATTTTCTCTTTTATTCCACAGTCTCAGACCAGATTTTCTCTTAGCTGAGACTGTGTCTGTCAATATGTTTGCAGACATGTACTGAAGTCAGTGGAGACGGGATGGCACTCTGATAAGTTGATTGTTGCTTTTTGTGAAGGATGTTGCTGACTGCTTAATTCTCAGCTCTTGCTCCTGGATTACATCCAAATAGATTGGATTATAGATATTGCTTTTCCATTATTTATAGCCAATCTTGTAGGTCAGGATGCAGCAGGTGTGAGAGCTGTACTGGTCAGATATAAGTGGACTCTTACACCTGATGTAAATGCCAGCAATAAAGGTCACTAAAATGCATTTTAAAGGTGACTGCGACTGAGTTGCATTTGTATTGCGAGTGCTAATCTATGCTAATGTGTCTCTTGATAGCTATGAAGAACCGCTTACTCATCTGTCAGTCAACAATTAGTCAACCACAGCTGCTAATCCTAAATAACGAATGAAATAACGATTAAAGCATTATGTTTTGATGTTTACAGTGATTATTATTTTTTATTCATGATTTATTATTTTATTAAGCTTAAGGTTAGTTTAATATTATCTAATCATTTAATTGTTTGCCATACTCAGAAATAAAGATACAAGAGCTGTCTCTGGGGTGGTACCTTTTCAAAAGGTACTCATTTGTACTTCAAGGGTCCATATTGATACCTCAAAAGTATATATTAATACCTACAAATTTTAAAGAGGAACACTTTTGTACTTTTAAGGTACTAATATATATATCCTTGAGGTATTAATATGGACCTTTTAGGTATAGGTTTGTACCTTTTACCACCCCAGTGATAGACCACGTACCTTTATTTCTGATAGTGTACATCCATCCATCCGTTTATCCATTCATCCATCCATTCATTCATCCATCTATCCATTTGTTTATTTATTTATTTATTTATTTATTTATGTATTATGACAGGACAGGAAAGCATAATGACAAGTAATTATGTTAGAGAGGGGGGTATGTGTTAAGCAGTGTTGGGGTAATGAGTTATAAGTAATGCAAGGTAATAATACTACTTTTCCAAAGTAACAAGTAATATAACGCATTACTTTTATAAATAAGTCATATTATTTGAGTTACTTTTTAAAAAAATGTAACAAGTTACTTTTTACCTTGCTTAATTGGCTTTTACAAAATATATTGCGGAATAAAAATGACTTTGTCAAGTTGAATCACACACTCATAAAGAGAGCGTGCTGCGAGAGAACAGACAGTTGGCTCGCATTCATCATCATCATCATCAGGTCTCTTTTTTAACAACAGATAAATCAGTGTACTGTTCTACTAATTGAATCTATTAACTGACTAACTGTTCTACTAAATAATATGGGTTTATTTTGAGTCAGAGGGGTTATCTGGTATGTTAGTACTTATTGAAGACACAAAGCGTTTTATGATATCTGTATAAAGAGCATGTATAGCTCTGGGCTCAGAAAGTTCCCAAATATTATTTTATCCTACATTTTTTAAAGGAAAATTACTGTAGGTTATACAGTAATGTAGGTTATACAGGTGGTTGTTAAATACAGAGCTTTTCAATAAAAAAGGTGAAAAAACACCTGCAAGTTCTGAAAGAGATCAAACCTCAGGCAGATAAGGAAAAGTAAAGCAAAAGTTACTCAAAAGTAAAATAATGCATTACTTTCCATAAAGAGTAACTAACTAGCGCAATTTCTTACTTTTTGAAGGAGTAACTCAATATTGTAATGCACTACTTTTAAAAGTAACTTTCCCCAGCACTGCTGGAAAGGTCAGCAAATTGGGACTCAGCCTCATTGTACCATTGTACTATAAGACAGGGCATTTCCCACTTGGCCATCGGTCACAACACATTTAGTTTTTATCATTTTTTTATCTCTTTTTTTATATTTAAGCATTGTTTAGGCACACTCTAACTCACTGTTGCAGTGACTGACATGTATAGTGATATTATCAAAAAACTGTCCTCTCAAAACCTGAACACAGGTCACAAGAGGCGCATTTGATATGCGTGTACCAAGGCGATGTGTCTCGTCTGTCCACTTGTGATCAAATCCCCTGAGATGGATTTTGATACCAGATGTAACAAGGCCTAATGTCAGTTATTTGAAGGCAACATGAGCTCAGCTGGTCTGTGTAAGAGCCTGTACTTGATTCTGCTCACATAGTCAAACAGACAGCTAAAAACCTGAATAACGTCTGCATGCTAACCACATGGGTATTCATTGTTTGCTTTTAATTCTTTGAATACGAGTAAACAATTATTCTACCATGTCTTACAAACAGCTTTTTTTCTCATTGCATCAATTATGTAGCCCGGGGGTATGAATATACTGAAATCAACAGGGTGGAATTATAAAACTAAAGTTCCTCAGAGAGTCAAAACAAACATCTTCAGCGCTTCGGCTAATTTTCTAGTTTTATGTGGTTGTTTATCACTAGTCTCCGAGTAAAGTCACTGAATTTATCTGTTTGAAATATGCTGTTTGTGTTTGCCTATATAATTTGTTCATTTCTTTAACAAAGACATGCATCCACTCAATAACAGATGCATACTGATGCTTCACTATCAAGCATATGCACGTTTAATGATAAATGCTGAAAAATCTGATTGTAAGTGGTCAGTGTGATTGGTCGGTGGTTAAATATTTTTGTAATAACTGCTAGCCCATATAATTGATGGTTGTCTAGGCAACAGATCCCCAACAAATCCTTTCTAGGTTCAAGTCTCTCACATTACCTTGCTGGTCTCTTTCCACATAATGAAATAATTCTACTCAAATCAATATTTCATATCTTTGTGTGTACTTATTTGATAAGTAGCTGGATTATAAGGGGCTAATATACAGTTAACCAACCATTTTCACACAATAAGAAAATATTAGCTGACCATATTGGCCTGTCTGGGGTACACTTCAGAGCCTTATATTTTGGTGTTTCAGTTGTATTACTGCATAAACAGCACAAAAAAAAAAAAAAGATAAATGAATTGCAGTAGTTGGAAGAGAGCCATGTACTGTACAGTATCAAATTTACAGTCACTCATGGTTCTGCAAGTAGGTGATAATTGTATTTATAAGAGTCATTGTTGAAACTGCTGACTGTGTAGTACTGAATTGGGTTTAGACCATGCTTCTGTATAATATGAATTAAATTTGGAATTTACAAAGTCTGAGATACTTACTGCCATTCACAAATCTTCTCTTGTGGTCTCATGGGATGTTAAAGTGTCCACTGGATTCACAGTTCACGATTTCAACAGAAGTAAAGGGTCAATCCAGGTACATTTTTTACCCACTGTTGTACAGAAACTATGAATTTGCACATATTCCTTAGCTCACATATTGTTTTTATTTTCTATATAGTATGACAATGCACACAAGAAGTGCTAATTATACAAATGAACTGTTTCCTCTGAGCACAAACAGTTTATTGTATAATTAGCACTTCTTGTTGAATCACTGCATACCTCCTCAATTTTAAATCGCTTTAGACCAAAATTTCTGCTAAATGACTAAATTTAAATGTAGTATGAATTAAGACCTTTCCATGTTAAAGATTGTTTAAACCAATTATTTTAAATGGAATCGTGTGAATGGGTGAGTCATTGAATTGATTATTCAGCTGCTACTATGAGTGATCATTGAATCATTAAAGGAATTACATTCATTTAAGAAGAACAAAACACTGTTGCTGCATAATAGCTAAAGTATACTCTCAGAAATAAAGGTACGATAGCTGTCACTGAGGCAGTACCTTTTAACAAGGAACACTTTTGTACCAAAAAGGTCCCTATTAGTATCCTTAAGGTACATATTTGTACCTTAAGTTTACGCATTGATACCTGAGATTGTTACATTCAACTCTTTTAAAACCACTGATTCATTTAGAAGTGAAACATTTTAAGTCTTAATGAGTGAATCATTGAATTCATTATTCATCAGTTTGAGTGAGTCCTTGAGTCATTGAAACAATTACACAACTGTTGCTGCATCAGAAATTGCATACTATATATTAGACATTTAGACATAAAGATACCAACATGTTCCATATTGGCATCTTAAATATTACATATTAGTACTTGAGTAGTTCAAATGTATACCTTTTGAAAAGGTACTACCCTACTGACAACTTTTTACCTTTACATCTTAGTGTGTAGGTAATACATGTGGTTTATTCTCTATTTATGACTGTTTAAGACTTGTGCAGTATGAATGATTTTTGGATGTATTACATTTGCCATGTAGTCAGCAGCATCAAATATTCTACATCATCAGTCACTTTACTGCTTTTCACACTACCATATTCTGTAATCTCATGGGATAGTCAAATGTTCACTGAATGCACACTTCACAATTTTGCTAAAAGTAGTAAGTCATCAAGGTATTTTTGTCTACTGTTTTATGAAAACTATGACTTCAGTAATGCTACTCAACTCAAATACAGTTTTTGGCTACTGTGTTGTTGTAAGTTGGCGTATTCACAAACAGGGCATGTGTTTTTCAGGGAGAAAACCTTGGTATGTAGGTGTTTTTTGCTGTGGCAATGTATAATGTGTTGTTTGTTAAACTGTTTTATTTATCACAGTGAGAAAAGAACAAATGCCAACACATTACCCATCAAGCATTTTTGTTTTTAGAAGATGTCTAATAGATGTCTAATAAACATCTAATTATAGTCCTCTTGGCTAAAATTTTGGCCTATTCTTAGATTTCTGTTAGATTTTCACTGACAGCCCAAGTTTAGCCTTGTTTTAGCCAAGCTGTCCACGTTTAGATGTCTATATTAAACACAAAATTGTTTGCTGGGTATATAACAAAATACTTCTTTATTCGACACTAAATTTATATATAGCATGTAAAAGAACACAGTGACAGTTTGGTGCTATAAAACTGCAGATGTGCTTTTCTAAACAAACACCACAAGCATTGAGACATTTTAGCCGTTCATGTCTAAGTCTGTTGTGACGAGCTGCATGTGGCCACTCTGCCAGGACATCATGTTGATCCTGTTGTAGTGCGTATTTTTAGGCTTATAACAGAGCAGATTTATGGTGCGCCATTGAATGTACACACCGTACAGTAGCTGCTTGTGCTTGAGCACTTATCTCAGTATGTGCTGCTGTGACTCACTGACCTTGAGTTCATCTCCTGCCATCCGCATTGATCACTTTTGTGTTTTCACTCGCCTCTTGTTCTGACGTAGTGAAGAGGGCTGTAATGTTTTATATGGGGAGGAATCGTGTACCGCACTTTTTAAAAGACCTTTGTTACAGTGATTTCATGCTCTCAAACACTAATTATTCCCCCTCTCTCTCTCTTTTTCTGTATCCTAATGGATCCTGCCCCTGATTTATATCTTCCCCCTTTGGCTGGTTAAAGGTAAGTCTCAGTTTCATTTCACAATCTTTTATGCGAATAAGTGTCGTATTCAAACGCTGCACTGGTCACACAAGGGAAGGCAAATAAAACGCTGCATTACACACTAGTGGCGGGAAATAAATATGAATTATAGAACATTACATGTTTCTTTTTTTTAATAATATAGGTATAGCAAGCTTATTTCTGGTTTCTGGAAAATATGAGGGGGTTTTATTGTGAATGAAGGGCATGCTTGGACTCGGTGCCTGCATTATTGGATATTCGGCGGCATTCATCAAAGTGCCACATAGAAAGTCATGAATTCATAAATAACCATCAGTCTGCTATGTTTGCCAAATAGTCCCCTGTTGGCTACGGACAAGTGCTGAAGCTTTGCCACAAAAACAACACCGTAACTTCATTTTCAGCTCTGGCTCTGTTTGTTCACACGCTTGTCAGGTCTTCCCGCTTTCATCAGACAAAATATAAACAATATTATACTGACACAAAGGCAGGATGCAATTAATTCTGATGCAAGAGAACAGAAAAGATGAGAGGAGAATGTGGAAAGGGAAATATGGCACACTCTTTGTTCCTTATCTCCCAAATGCTTGCCAAAGCGGCCCTGTCTCTAATCTCTTCTTTGTCTTTCCCTTTTTGTTTCTCCATTCATTCTCTCTCTTTATCTGCAGTTTAGGAAAATCTGTACAAAAAGAGAAAGCACATTGCAACTGTGAAATTCAAAAAAGCAAACAAAAAAAAAAAAGCAAACAGAACGTTTTGCCCACAGGGACATTCCAGTCTTCCAGCCATTATTTTTTTGTAGCCTGTTTCAAGTGCCAGCTCGCGATGGAGTAGGTGTCTGTTTTTTTTTTTTTTTGAAGTCAGGTAAAGCGAAAGCCATATTCAAAAAAAATATCCCCTCCCCAAGCTTTTTGTTTCTCAGTCATGACGTGTGTTGATGAGCTTTTCGTTCGCCTACAGTCTGTGAAGCAGAAAGCTGCTGTAGTAATTAGACCACGTCAGCCTTTACTGTACTGGCTGAGGAATCCAAGAAGTTCTCCAAGCTTTTCACATAGCAGCGCCATCAGTATTGGCTTCAGTCAAAGCGATACAAACATTAAAAGGATAGTTTACTATGGGTTTTCTTTTCATCGTTTATTTATTTGGTTCAAAACCTATAGTATGACATATTGTGAAGCAGAAAAAGTCAGTTAAACTCAATAGTTTCCAATTAAGTGGTCAGTGTTTGACAATTGTTAGCATTAGCTGTGTCTGAAATGGCATATTATATTGAGTAGATGCTTTAGCATTTCAAGTTTGTCTCAGTTGGGGACAGTAATTGTTTTGTAATGAGATGTTAATTAGTCCTGTCAGTTGTTACTACATGGTTTAAAGATTCAAAGTGTTTGTTGTCATATGCACAGTAAGGAACAGGTTTCCTGAACAACAAAATTCTTACTTTGCTTTTCACACTGAATGCCATAAAGTTTAATGTATATTAAGAATATAAAATACTTATTTAACAAAATAGGCATATTGAAAAGTATAAACTAATAAATAAATAATAAATAAAGAAGGTTTATATATATATATATATATATGTATATATATATATATATATATATATATATATATATATATATATATATATATATATATATATATATATATATATATATACATATATATATATATATATATATATATATATATATATATATATATATATACGCTACCTGACAAAAGTTTTGTCGCCTATCCAAGTTTTAGGAACAACAAAAAATAACTTTACTTCTTGTTGATAGTTTGGTTTCAGAAATGGCTTAAATGAAAGGCAAAGGCCTCTAGATTATCCTTATTTTACAAAAAAAATAAAATAAAAATTTGGTCAGTAAGTATGGCTTGATACCTCAGGCTGTTGATGTTGCCATACTAAATGAAACCCCAAATCATCAATTAGTATTTGTGATGATTGGGATGCAGTTCAACATATAATTCATCGGAGAAATCTACCTTCTGACACTTTTACAAAAGATCAACTAGATGTCAAGTTATTGTTTGTTGCTTTTACAATTGGGATCAACGATTAGACTTTTGTCAGGTAGTGTAGACCTATCAGAATGATATGAAAAAATCATGTGATATAAAAAACTACCAATTTTTAAAATTTGCATAATGCTGTACATTGTGTGACATTATAAATATGAAAATATAAATATAACATTTAAAAAAAAACATATATATAGTTTAGTAAAAAGAGTCTTGAATATTAAAGTATATTATGATTAACAATTTCTTGCTTGTTGTTAAAACAACCTTGAAATAAATCTAATGATTTGAGTACATAATATGTACATAATTCTAGATTCTATCAGAAAGAATAATGTGAGTGAGCTTGACTGCCCGATGCTTTTAACGAAATCAGCGGGGCTGATCATATACATCAGTTTACTCCTTTTATCTGTCATAACATCATATCATACTTCGCAAATGCTCTCATAGTTTTAAATATACTGTCAACATTCAGAAAATATGCATTTAAACAAGGCTTGAATACCTGTCAAACATTTAAAGCCATAAACCTCACAAGCTTCTCCTAATCCATTTAAAAGCGCATTGTATGCTGCATAAAAAGGCATATATTCTGTGTCACGGTCTGTCTGTGCGAATGAACCAAGATGTGAATCAAATGTGGACAAGCCATGCACAACCAAGCAACTTTATTCTGCGCTGTCTCCAGTTTCTCACTATATCATATTTATGCCTTATACATCATGCACTGTAAGTAAGATTAGCATGGTCTGGCCTTGATTTGAGGATATTTCATTTCCATTGAGCAGTCTCACCAGTCAATATATATATATATATATATATATATATATATATATATATATATATATATATATATATATATATATATATAAATATATAAATATATATATATATATATATATATATATATATATATATATATATATATATATATATATATATATATATATATATATTCCCCTATGGCCAACACTTGTCAAAAACCCTACTGTATATGGTTTGACTAGTCCAGTGTTGTTTGGAAACAATATTACATTGGATTACTTATTTTATATTCCACAAGAAGAAAATAAGTCGGTTTCACTGTGGATGCCCTTATTTCTTTGCTGTCTGTTTGACAACAATGGATTGTGTCTAACTTTCTCTCAACGTCGTTAAACTTATGAAAAAGTGCCTTGAATTTGCTGTTACAGAGTGTTTCTACACCTTAATGACTGCATGCAAGGTGCATTTGTCCATGTCAGTTTAAAAACAAGAGTCGCTGATGGTGCTCGAATAAATAAGCAGATTCAGACCACAGCAGGCAGTTACTGTGGAGCATTTGAAGTTTATTGAATCTCAGGATCGCCTTTGATGTGTAGGCTTTGAACACAATTCCAATCTGTATTACATAAATGGTTATTTGGTGAAAGATATTGCAGCAGCAGCTGGAGCGATAGCAACTCTTGACCCAGACATGACCCCTGTGGGTGTTACTTGCGCCTTTGTGCGGCTCAAATCATCTGATATCATTAAGCAATTCCCTAGTTGTTTATTCACATTTTTCCTGTATTGGTGCCAACTGTTCACACCATAACTTCAAAGGATGATTTGTAGATGATGAAATTGGGGAAAATGCAACAAATAAATAAATAATACGGAAAAAAAGACGTGGCTTTTCTTTAAAATACCAGTAGTCTCCTCCTTCCACATTCCTGGAATTTAAATTACAGTTGGAGAATAAATACAAAGCTGTAATGTGTCATAATAATAAGATACAGAACAGACTATGACATCTCTCAGCTGGTTGCCTTCAACCTCCAGCACGTTAAGCTGTTTTTCCCAAAGCTGCGCTCTCGCATCCTATTCATAGTAGGATTACAAGCGTGCCGGAGGGACGGTGCAGGAGGGAGTGGTGTGGGGGCAGGGGGGGCATAGTTGCCATAGGAACACACCAGCAGGGAGGGATGAGGATGGGTGGGGGGTGGCAGTAGGCGTCACCGTCGCACCAGCCACTCTGTCATCGAGCTGTGAGCATGAGGGACTTCTTTTTTTTTTTTTTAAAGCTAACCGCGTCTCTTGTTCCACCTGTTCTGCTCTCTCTTGATTCATCCCGCTCCCCAATCTGGCCCATACATTTCAGCCGAAGGCAAAATGACCTCTGAGCCGTGAAGAAAATAGGCGGTGATATTAAAAACAGACGGCTTGCGTATGGGCGCCTGCTGCCTAAAATGTTATGATTGACAGCTTTTCATGCTAGGTTTGGGCTGTATGTGTGTGCGTTTGTGATTTGTCAGGATAATCTGTTTAGGATTGCACCAGCCTCGTGTGCCATGTAAGGTGTCTCCCAGATAAGCCTACACAGAGGAGAGGCAATCTCCAAAACTGCCTCTATGGCAACAGAGGAATTAGCACTCCTGGAAAATTGCTCTGAGAAAATCAATTAGGATTTTTAGACTCCTGGCAACTCTATAAGACGGTTTGGAGACCAAGCCTCCCCAGTACAGTTAATGCATCGTCTACCGTCACTGCGAAATGTTTGATTGGAAATGGCCTGGCTGAATTGACAGCCGCTCAATATGCAACAAAAGTTTTAAGTGCGCTCGAGAGTGATTTTGGCAGCCATAGCGGCTTCTGTTTTCTACTCATCAGACCATAATCATAAAAAAAATAAAAGCCGGCGGGCCTGGAGCTCATCACGGGGTAGACAAACTGTTCTCTGGGAGACAGATGAGATGACTGTTTTGCAATATCGGATAGCATCTCTCCAACTGCTAGGCAGACTTTATTTTACGTTCTCTGAGATTGGAAGTGAAGTAAACAGAGCCGGAATGATCTCTGATAGGTGCATGGATAAGTAACAGGATTGGGGGCTATTTGTATGATTTGGAAATTGTACGAGGAAATTATAAAGTTTTGAATGGAGAAATGCAACTATTACAGCAATCCATTTTGACAGATTTTTTTTTAATCTCATATTTATTCTCAGGATATGAATTTTTTTAATTAAATATTTAATTCTTGATATCAACCATTTGCATTCCTGATAACTGAACTGTTGATATCAAGAATTATATTGTTACTAGTAAACATGTCAATTCCTGATACAAAGAACTTAATTTGACTAGTTGAAATGTAAATTCTTGATATCCGCAATTATATTTTTGCTATGTTATGTATTTGTTATTTCTGACATCTAAAAATGGATTTCTGATATCAGCAATTAGGAGAATAATTCATGATATCTAAGATGACTCATCTCACTAGTAACAAATCACATTTATAATGTCAGACATTGTCACTAGTGACAAACCAATTCTTAATATCAAATATTAAATTCTTTATTAGTTGAAATGTTTTTTTTTATTTATTTTTTTATCAACAATTTAAACCCTGATATCAACATTATATTGTTGATATCAAAAATGCCACTTTTCATATCAACAATTAAATTATTGACATTAAGAATTGCATTTCAACTAGTAAGAAATCATTTCTTAATATCAACAATTAAATTTGAAAGGCAGCATATGGTGACATTTAGCTATTTGATGATCTCATAAATTGCATGGGTTTCCTCCGGGTGCATCAGTTTCAAGTGGATGCTGCACACTGGTGGTGGTATGGATGATTATAAAGCTCTTTGGGTGAATGACCTTGCATGACAAATGCGCTATATAAATACACATTTCATTATATTACATTACATTACAGTCCAAAGACATGCGCTATAGGTGAATTGGAAGAACTAAATTGACCATAGTATATGAGTGTGTGTATGTGTGAATGTGAGAGTGTATTGGTGTTTTCCAGTACTGGGTTGTGGCTGGAAGGACATCCGCTACATAAAACATATGCTGGATAAGTTGGTGGTTCATTCTGCTGTGGCGACCCCTGACACAGCCGAAGGAAATTAAATGAATGAAGATTACCTTTTTGTAAACCTGCTTTCAGTTTACTTTTAACCTTTAGAAAAATACACTGGTTAAATGCACTTAATGACATATTTTTGCACTGAAAGTTAAAACGGCATTCTACAACAGTGAATTTGATAACAGTGATATGTTTGAATGGAAGATGTTTTATTTATTTGAATCTGACAAAAGCTTACAATATGGCCACTGACAGGCTTGCTGACTGTTTTGATTTTTATAAAAAAAGTAGTTCAGTAAGAAGATCACAACATTCCCCAAAAATAAACAAATCAGTGATGTTGCATGGGGAAAAAAAAAACAGATTTATGGGTCAGCAAGTTATTCACATATTCACATAACAGGAATCAGAGATCATAGATGAACTATTCACAACTGATGAATAAAAAACAGCAAAGCCTTATGGAACTGTATAGAGTGTCAGAGGAGTGCTTCGAGATGAAAACACTCAAGTTTCAACCTTCCACCCAAAATAAAACATGCATAAACATCGTGATTTTTATAACCAGTGACTTTCTATGAACACATTTTAGGGGGCAAAAATAACACATCAACAATATCCATGCATATGTCTCTGTGGGTAAAGAAGTTACATCTTTCTCACAGTTGCAGCTTTCTTTTTCACCACATGCTCTAGGAGTAAACAGACCCCACTTCTTTGTGGATCAAAAAGAGAAGAGCCACTTGGCGCAAGTTCTTGGATTATGGTAAAGAAGCTAGAAGACAAAAACAAACAAAGTGAAGCATTTTTTCATCTAATTTACATTGGTGAGCAATATTTCTGGAGGGAATTTAAAAACAAAGCATAAACATCCCCCCCCCCACTTTCTTTTTTTAACATATGCAGATTTATCTAATTGGTGTAGAAGGTTGTCAAGGCAACAGTTCTGACCCAAAGAAATTCCTGACAGGCTTGGAGTTGAATAAATGGCTTTGGGAATTGGGGAGTGCTCTACATATCTATGAAAAGGGGTTAAATTTAGCGTGTAGGAAGGAGAGAGAGAGCAGACTCTTAATGTAAATGGCACAAGCATTAATGCAGAGCGCAAGGTACTGTACGTTCTTAAAACCAGCTCCTTTATAGGTATATTCTAGCAGAAATAAGAGGATAAGACATCCTGCTCATAAAAGATGACCTTTTAACTTCGGCTTGCCTCAGACAGCCGTCTAGAGAAGCGTCTCTGACATGCAAGGCTCCTTGTATCTCATGGACCTTGTAATTTGACGCACACATCTTGTAGAGGAACTAAAAAACACTGGTGTATTCAGCACTGCTGTGAATATGAACGAGAAAACCAATTTATATTTTGTAAGCGTGTGGTTAAAAGTTTATCCAAAAAATGAAACTGTCATCCATTGGAACCACTTTGAGAACTGGTAGCCTTGGACTTTCAGAGTTTTCTTTTTTTTTAAATATCTTCTTTCGTGAACAGAAAAATTATACTCATAAAGGTTTGGAACCACTTAAGTGTGAGTAAATGGGTGAACTTTTCATTTAAAGTTGAATGTAATATGATTCAAATATATAGCTTACTGCAGAATAATAACAGAAAATGTGCAGTCTGATTAATGCCAAATGGATTGATTTGTTTTAAACCCATTGTAGTCTTTTTAAAAGCTTCCTATTTTTTAGAGGCCTCGTATTATCCAGCTAAGGTCCAAAACTCTTTATTTTCTCATTGTATGTATGTATGTATGTATGTATGTATGTATGTATGTATGTATGTATGTATGTATGCATGTATGTATTTATGTATGTATGTATGTATGTATATATGTATGCTTGTTGTTTGTTTATTTGTTTGTTTACATTTATTGTCCTCTTTGGACAGATTTTCAGCAAAAAGTCACATAAAACATTAAAAAATTCACAATAAAAAGGGTGAGGTCAGACATTTTTCCAATTAAGAATTCATCAAATTAAACCACTAAAACCACTAAAAAAAACAACGACAACAACAAAAAACATTTTGTTCCGCAAGCAGGTACTCTAAACCAATGCAATTGACTTTTTTTCATAACAGATGATGAGAGTTTGATAAAATGGATTTATATTTTCTGAGCCGGTGGTTAAAAGGATATTTTATGTCTTAAATGGCTTTTCAATGATTTGTTCTCTCTAAAATCTCTATGAAGTGAATACTGTACTGTAGTTGGTTAGATTGCCCATTCTGATGTGATTGGTCAGTTTGCTTACAGCACATTTCGGAAACTAACCCTCAATGCTATATGGACATTCAGCCTCTGAAGCATCTGGAGGAAACACAGTAATACAAACATTAATAATACCATAGTTTTTATTGTGTAATGTTGGCTTTTTTCAATGCATTAATGAAATTAAGAGTTGCATGTGCCAAAACTGTCTTCAGTTAAACAAAGAGAAAACTAAAGTCATTGCATTTGGGAACAGAGATGAGGTCTCAAGATGAATGGTTGCCTTGGCTTCAAGGGTCAAACTACAAAACATAAGGTCAAGAATCCTGATGTTATTCTGATGTCAGATACGAGTTTCACTAGTCATGTCAAAGCAGTAACTAAATCAGAATTCTACCATCTAAAAAACATTGCAAGAATTAGATGATTTGTTTCCAGTGAGGTCTTAGAGAAACTTGTTCATGCTTTTATCACCAGCAGAGTGGATTACTATAATGGACTTCTCACGGGCATTCTCAAAAAGACAATCAGACAGTTGCTGCTTATCCAAAGTGCTGCTGCCAGGATTCTGACCAGAACACGAAAACCAGAGCATCACACCTGTCCTCAGGTTTTTATGCAGGCTCCTAGTTACATTCAGAATAGATTTAAAAGTATTATTAACTTATTAAGTATTATCTATAAATCACTAAATGGCCTAGGACCTCAATACATTACAGATATGCTCACTGAATAGAAACCTAACAGATCACTCAGATTATTAGGATTACTAAGAAATTAGAAGGAAACTAGAAATTCCAAGAGTTCGGTCAAAGCAGGGTAAATCCGCCTTTAGCTTCTATGCCCTCTGCTGCTGGAATCAGCTTTCAGAAATTATCAGATGTGCTCCAACATTAGGCAAATACAAATCAAGACTGAAAACACATCTGTTTAGCTGTGCATTTACAGAATGAGCACTGTGCTATGTCCGACAGATCACATTTAATGTCTTTCACACATCATGTCTTTTTTATTTTACATTTTTAAAAACCTGTTTAGGCACATTTTAATCTGTTTTAATCACTTTTAATATTCGTTTTTCCCTTTTATTCTTGTTCATGTAGTACACCTTGAATTATATAGTTTATAATTGTGTATGAAATGTTCTATATAAATAAACTTCTATATAAACAAACGTACCTTGCCTTGCCCAATGTCCAAATTGTTCTATGCCTCCAGCATGGCTTAAGTGAGTCTCAAAGTACTATCGACATTGTTTATTACTGACGACTCTTTTCTCAGTTCAGAATTGATTCTTTCTTTTGTAAAACTATAGCTCCTATGCACTTTGATCTTTGAAACATTACAGTCCTTTTAATACTGAAAAGCAGCTATATAATATATATGACAAGTACTATCTGAAAGCGTTTTATAGGAGCGCTTGTCAAAATATTTCATTTAAATCTATGCATGCAGTATTTTTATATCCATTCTTTGTATGCAATACATAATTATGGATTCAGCATACGCCGGTTGAAGTTTGAGCCTCGAGCTGTCAGCATTGCACTTTTCCAGCATGTCATATCACCACAATGCTTTAGTCAGGACGCGGCATATCATCCAGCCACACAGCAATCGCCATTTCCATCATCTTTTGTTTATATTGAATAGAAATGGAAAACACATTTTGGGCCGCAAAAGCTGTCTGAGGCAGATGAAAGGCAGATGGCGGGCTTGATCTAGGTGTGCGCAGTGACTCGGTTTGGGACAGATGAAGAGTTCCAGTACCAGAGAGACAAAAGTGTTTGATGAAAGTTTGTAGGGTACGTGTGCTTGGTTTTTATATGCATGTCTGTAGGATAGCTGTCACCCATCCGCCACTGTTTTCTAGCTTGGGGATGACAGTAGGCATGAGCTTAAAAACTGCCCCATGGGCTTTTTGTTACCATGACAATGCCGAGGGCAAGGAGAAGTCACAGCAGAAGCCTTTGCCTGCGTCTGCCAGAAAGAAACCTCTTTTCAACACATTACACTGAAAGTCCTAGATTCAGCAACCACAAATATTCCACACAATAAAGGACTTGGAGAAATGGCATGTTTTTGGGAACTTGCTTCTGATTAGCAACAGATGCGAGATGACAAATTCACTTACATGAAACAGATGAACAAATCGGGCGTACAAACTTTCTCCGAACCCTTGAAAGTGACATGCTTTTCAGCATTCTTTTGAATCTGTAGTTTTCATTTTTTGTCTTTGTTTGCCATAGCTTTACTAGCTCCATTGGGGATTAAATGCGTGTTCTACATACTGACTACCAACTTTAAAAAAGGTTTTCCTATGATTATATCATTATTTTGTGTAAGTATTTAAGTTAATTATCTTTAAATGCATGTAAATTCTGTTAAAAGCCATTAAGACACTCAAAAGTTTGCTTTTATACCAAATGTCATGCATATTTTGTTTTGAATGTGTAGAAAGTATACTTGTAGAAACACAAATCAAAATACTTCCATTCTTTTCATTTTATTTTATCAAGCTATTCTTGAAGAATACATCTCCCTGTCATTCTAACTACTTATCCCATTATGCACTGCAGTCACACACCAGTTTCAAGTCACTCTTGATTACACACAAACAGCTAAAGCTCGCCATAACTGATTACTTGGACTACTTATACATCTCACGTACACATCCAGAGCTGAGTTTTGTTTCCCTAGTAAGCATTATAAAGCGGTTTCCTGTGCAGTCTTTCTTTGTTTTTGACCTGTTTTTGTTTATTGTTTATATTGTTTTGTCACCTGCCTTGACCTCTTTTGCATTACCCTTACACAACCTTGACTGCCTGACTGTTCTTAAATTAATCAGCATTTGGATCCTCACCTCTGTTGTCACCCTAATCTTTACAGTTCTGAGTTTTTTGACATTGTAATGTAAAATGTGAGAATGAAAAATAATTTCTGCATTTGACATTAAAATTTATCTTAAATCATTAATTACAGTACATTATTTCTGTATTTGTTATATATTATTTATGTAGTTTTATTGCAAAGTTACTGTATAGTTCACCCACATATTAAATTTGTTTGTAAATGATGGCAGAATGACATTTTGGGGTGAACTGCTCTTTTAACTATCCCATTGTCTAGTTTTGTTGGTGACTGATGCTGTCTCTTCTATTCAGACAAGTGAATAAATGGCGAAAATAGTCCTCCTGCCACTTAGAGAGCGATTCGGCCTTTTTCAATTCCTCCTTTTTTATTCCACTCAAGCTCTTTGAATGTTAAATCCACCACATTTTCATGGAGACTAACTTGTCTCATTTGTCTCTTTTGGAGTGTGGCATTGAAGCACTCGTTTCAAAGACCAGCACACAGAACTGAGCTGAACCGTCCTTCCTTTTTTTATTTTATTCTTTCTTTCTCTCCCTTTCCTCCCTTTCTTCTCCCTCTCATCTCATCCTGCTCCGTCTCTCCCATTCCAAATTTCCACTTCTATCCAGGGACGTTAACAGCATGAGGAATTCAACATAGTCAGTCCATATCTCTAAACACATAAATCACAAGTCTTCACTCTTAAATGGATTACTGAATCCGGGGACAATTTTAGCTTCTGGGCCGCTTTCCTGCTAGACTCCAAAATCCTGTTCCCTTTGAGGCTGAGACGTTTGACTGACAGACTCAATCTGGACCGGCACATTTCTTCACCTCTGCTCCACAGCCTGTGTTCTTTTGAATAAGCTTTCCACTGGCCCAATTTCCAAAAGCGCTCCATTAAAATGCTCCAAGCCCACTCTCGCTATTACTTACCCTGGGATGAGATGATAATCGTGGCATCTTGTTTACATGGGTCTCTGCCCTTGGATGACATCCATGAGTGCACATAGACAGCTCAGGACTTGCCAGACAATCGGGGAGAGACTGAGATCCGATGGCCTTTTCTTTCTAAACGATACCATCTGTTCTTATCATCAGCATGCTATTGTTTGATAAATTATTTTCCCTTAGGGGCTCCTCTGTGGTAATGAAGTAATCTTGCTGGAGGACGGCCTTAACTGCTAAAGTGGCCAATGTAGACCAACAATTTTGGTTGGAAGGAAGGTTTCGTGCTTTCAAAGGTGCGATGATGTCTGTGCACTCTAAAATGCTGAGTTTAATTCATTTCAAGGGATCTTATTTTTTGGAGTCCTGTTATCTCTAGCCCAATACTTCATGGATGTAGTGTACATTTAATTGAACTAAGTGACATGTTTCAAAGCTAGCAAGCTAAATGCTATTTATTTACTGGTTTATTTTTTCCGCTGGTTATATCCATAGCATTCTCACATAGCTGTACCTTCAGATCTATAGCTAAGGGACTGGACACCATTTACCCATCACATATTTTAATTATCCTAGATATTACATATTATTTGGAAGCGTATAAAATCAATATTCTACCTTTGAAAACAATAATTGGACATTGCATGGCCAGCATCAGGACGTTGATGCACTGGGCCGCTGTTTTTTAACATTTCAGTGCTTACGAATAGTTTACATTAAAAAAAATAAATATGAGTAATCTTGACAAACTATACATCAGTCTAAAGCTTCAACCCCCAAGCAGTGATTGTAGCTGGTTGTTTTTCAATAGGAAGCTTATAAAGAATGTATTTGCTAAATTAATTAGCAAACACGCTTAGATATGGTGTACATACTTATCATCATAATACAAGACACAGATGCATTTGTTCCTGTACATCACAGTTCATTTTGCAAGGTAAGAATCCTCAGAACAGTATCCCTTAGAACACATTTAGTACACCAAAACAATAGTGTTGAATTATGGACGGTTATTCATTTATGTCACTGTTTCTGTTGTTTGCGTTGTTTGCTATGTTACTTACATGCGAAAATGTTGTCTTTATAGAGAAGAAAGTCGATGTTATAGCTTACAGTTTTACGAATAAAATGAGACCACAAACTGAATAAAAAGTCAAAGTTTTAGTTAATAAAATCTAAACAAAGCAGTCGAGTGTTTTAATATCCTGCAAATGTAATCAGTCACTGTCTAATTTGACTGATGGAGAATTTGGCCATTTATTATTATAACAGGTTATTGCTTTAGTGCACTTTGCACAATATTCAATTGAAACAGAAGGATTGTTGATGTGTGGAGGTGATTTAAATGTACACTTAAACCCAAAATTAGATTCCTCGAAGGTTACAAGTTATGACAAAAGACCGCTATACAAGAAGATTAATACACTATTTGAAGACATTAGTCTGATCAATATATGAAGAGATTTCTACCCTAACAAAAGAGATTACACCCATTATTCTGCCCTGCACTCCCCATACACCAAAATAGACTATTTTATAGTGTCTGGAAAAATAAAGATAAAATACACACTTGGGAAATCGAAACAATTGATATAAGTGACCATGCACCTACTGTAAACTACCAGTTAAAGTTTGGGATCAGTTTTTTTTTCTTTTCTTTTTTTTAAAGAAAACGATTCTGTTCATTAAATTGGCATTTAATAAATGCAAATAAAAAAAAGTTAAATTGTTAAATATTTAATACAATTTTAACTAACTGCTTTGTTATTGTTTGTAGTTTCAAATGAAATTATTAGTTCAGTCATTATTACTTTTATCATTATTATATTAATTATAATATTAATAATGGTAATAATACTGATTATTAATAGTAGAGTGATTTCTGAAGGATCATGTGACTCTGAAGACTGTTGAAATTCATCTTTAAAATCACTGAAATAATAATAGTAATAAAAATTACAAATTATAATAATAATTAAATTGAATTAGAAACTACTTTTAAACAATTATTATACAGCGCAATAACATTTTACAAGTTTTACTGTATTTTTGATGAAATAAATGCAGCCTTGGTGAGCAGGAGAAGCTTATTTTGAAACATTTAAAAATCCTACTGACCCCAAACTTTTAACCAGTAAATTTTTCCATTGATTTTGACCAAACAACCAAAGAACACTAAACTAAACACAAGTTTAATTAATGACCCTTGTTTTAAGGAACAAGTTAAAAAGGAAATTAGTACCATTAATGATAATGGTGAGGTCTTATCTCCTATTTTATGAGATGCTCTGAAGGTCGTCCGAAGTCTAAGAGGTAAACTCATAGCATTATCCTCATACAAGAAGAACAAAAAAGAGTAATAAGATGGTAGATGACCTGCATAATAAGTTAAAGGAGTTAAAAAAGGCATTAACACTGTATTGAGCTTAATTTTAAATCTTTGTTTTAAATATTTCAAAGTAAAATAAAATTACTTACGTACTTCACACCATGTTGGTGTTTTGTAACATCTAATTATTATGAGGTGGGTGTTAGCCAGACTTAGCCCGAAGCTCAACCTCCAACCTGGAGGACCAGAACATACACACATACACTATACTGACAATTTAGCTTACCCAATTCACATATAGCGCATGTATTTGGACTTGTGGGGGAAACTGGAGCACAAGGAAAAGTAAAAAGAAATTAAGATATCTAAAAATTTTAATGAATATTGTTTGTATAAAATAAATATAAATAGTACAGTACTTTTTTGACTAAACTTTTTTTTTTATCTATTTGTGTTTTTTTCATCTCATCTTTTTTTTTTGTATTAATATTTTTTTATGTAAATCAACGAATCCATTTTTTCCATGTCATTAATTTCGAGAAACAAAAATGTACAATAGCACAAAGTTTATTTGGCTAAAATTAATTATAAATTACAGCACACCAATGTGTTTTTATTTAATTAACTCTTAAATCTTTTACATACCACTACCATAGTACATAGAAAAAAAACTGATCCAGTAGTGTCAAATCAAAATTATTAGTTTAAATGAAGTAAATTAATAAAAAATATTAGAAATAAATTATAATATATATAATTTTATTAATAAAAAACATTTTTGTAAATCAGAGGTGGCATCTTAATGTTTGCTCTTAAACTGAGATGTGTGTTATTTGATTCATCCCTGTACTTCACAGTGTTTGTCTTCAAAGGTCTGAGGTCTGAAATAGCTCACAAGTGGGCAAGTAATAGTCTGAGTACATCTGAAAATGAAGACAGGGTTTAGACCAGGTCATGTGACTTCGCTCAGAATGATGGCATTGAAAACCTATTATTTCCAAGCTTTTAGCCCACTGGGTGAAGGTCCTGCGGTTTGAACCTGATAAGTCCAGTCAAATTGCATTATCCCATTGGGAAATTTGATTTGCAGGCAGAGATTTAAAACAGCACACCAGCAGATAAATGCATAAACAAGATGCAAATTATGACATTAGCTTGATTACAACCACAAATACACCACACATCTAAGTAATTGCAACCGAGACAAAGGAATAGATGCGGGTGAAATAAGATCAAAATCACTTTCTTCATCTGTCCCACAGATTCAGTATCGTAATTGCTGTGGGAATCAAAGAGTTGTCTGATCTTTCAGTTCATGGTTCAGCGCTTTAAACGCCATGCAGAGGGCATCAATTCAATAGTGGCTGGGGAAGTAGATGATGCCATTGTGCTTCCAGAGGACAAGACTCAAAATGAACTAACACTTGTGCCTGGCTTAACACTTTTAACCAGTTTCTTTAATATGAGTCTGTTGCAAAGGCTCAGTTGACACAGTGTGGGGTAAGATGGAGGAAACATTAATGCGTTTGATGTGATAACAGATGTCTTCATGTATAATTGACATCCTTGGTCAAAACGTGATAGGCTGATTAGCTTTTGAGATGCTAGGATAGCTTTGTATGTTAGTATGCCCCCTATAGATGTGCCCTGGTAATTATTATTCAGAACATTTTAGTTGACAAGTAGGCAGTAAAAATGCTCATTTTATGTAAAAATACTTTTAAT
Source organism: Danio rerio (assembly GCF_052040795.2). NCBI lineage: Eukaryota > Metazoa > Chordata > Actinopteri > Cypriniformes > Danionidae > Danio > Danio rerio. Next base: position 24,898,762 of record NC_141041.1, on the reverse strand, counting down.
GTAGTTTGATGTTTGTAAAGGAATATGTTCATAAGGGGTGACTAAAGTGATCAATTCTTTCATGTTTTTACTGAACTGTACCTTAAATATCTCCTATGGCATGACAACAGAAACAACACGAAAAACAACTCATATTAACATACAAATAGAGTGAGAGTGATGGATCTTCATTGTAAAACGTTTCACTTGATTAAACTTGCAAACTCAAGTTCAAAAGCTACCTTGAAAATGTGAGTCAACTCCACTGAGAGATTTTTTATTTTAACTTAAGATGTTGAACTGTACAATATATTTAACCATAACTTAACAGCTTATGTTGAAACAAAGAATGTCTCTAAGTTGAGTTGACTCACATTTTCAAGGCAGCTGGTGAATTTGAGTTTGTAAGTTTAACCAATGTGAAATGTTTTACACTTACTGTATATACAATAATCATATCAGTTTTTTTTTTTTTTTCATGGACGTTTTCAATAAACAGGGGTGTCACACCACATAGGACAACAAAACTTAATTCTATATTAGTTCCAAAAAAAACTTCACCAACAAAAAAGTACATGCACATCATTGACTTAACTGGGGTCTTTAGACACATGATATTTTGAATACAGTAGTTCAAATAATGTTTTTCATAGATTTGGTCAACCTAAAATTACCATATAGTGTCACACCAGCGAATGTTATTAATTTTATTATATATTTTTTTATTCCAAAACAAAATCTTTTTTTTTTTTCAGTATATGGGTGTAAAATTAGGCCCTAGGTCATTTATTAATGATTTTACGATTTTCTTTTTAATTTATAAGAGTTGTAGTTTATTGAACTATACTTGAGACAGTCATGCCAAATAGGACTGTTTTGAGATTTGGCTCAAAATATATACAGCGGGAAAAGTAAGCATTGAACTAAGTATTCCCATTTTTTCCCTGGGAAAAGTATTTCTAAAGGAGCTGTTGACATGGAAATTAACCAGATTTTGGTAAAAACCCAAACAATATGAACCAAAAAAATTGAAAAATTAGTTATGTACAATAACAATGAAATCACAAAAGCAGAAAGTACTGAACTACTAAAACATATTTAATATTTTAAATAAAAGGCTTTTTTTGTTTTGGTCTTGTCAGGTTTAAGATGTCTCTTATATGGACAATAAAGTCACACGCATTGCTCAGGTGTGAATTTCCCACAGACTTCAACACAGTGTAAAAATCTTGCTGGTCCTGTGGGTTTCGTCCATCAAATTTGACCTTTTTTGTTTGTTTTTTTCCATTGGATTTAAGTCAGGTGATTGGCTGGGCCATTCTACAGTTAGATTTTCTTTTTCTAAAGAATTTGAGAGTTTGCTTGGCTGTGTTTTGGATCATTGTCTAGCTGAAATGTCCACTCTGGTTAAATCTTCATCATCCCGATAATGTACATGTTGAACTGAAGCAGCTGATATTAATTTACAATAAGGAAAGGCAGAGGGTTGCTGAATAACTACTGAGAGATTTCAGCTGCAGTCTGGGCTTTCACTGCCTTTCTGCACCTCCCTTTCTTCATGTGTTCAATAAAAATGGTGGCGTGTTTAATATATATACAAAATATATAAACAGTTGAAGTCAGAATTATTAGCCCCCCTTAATTATAACCCCCCCGTTTTTTTTTTTGTTTTTTTTTTCCTCAATTTGTGTTTAACGGAGAAAATTTTTTTAACACATTTCTAAACATAATAATTTTAAAAACTCATTTCTAATAACTGTTTTCAACGATGACAGTAAATATTATTAATTAATATAATACTGGTAATAATTATATATATATATATATAATTACATACACCACAGTTTTTATAACAAATGAATGTTTAACCATTTTCTGCATTTTAAATGATGACAATATTAATTTTATAAATTTTTGTTATGTGTGTCAGTGAAATATGCAATGTCATGTCACCAACCCATTAATGTGTTCTCTGAGCTAAACTTCCATTATGAAACCAAACACAATTGGGATATTAACCTACAGGGTGGCAGACTGAATAAAATTCTATTTAAACAGTAGAGTGCTTTTATTTCCCTTTATTTCTCTGACAGAATGCCAAACTGAGCGTCAGTTCTTGTGACAAGTCATGGTGGTGTTCTGTGAAATTGGGAATATAGCTGGCAGTTCATCACAGAAAGCGTTCAGTCCATGAAGTCAGTCTTGGCTACGCCTGCCTCTGTCGTCCTGTGATTTCAAGGGCAAGACACCGCGTAAACAGTTTTGTGCGTTCTGCAGCTGTTGTCAGGAGCCCGTCTCTCCTCCTACCTACTGTCCTCTTTCCTCACAGCCAGAGGCCTTCTTATGCCATCCATTATTTAACAAGCGCAAGATCCTGCACCTCGCTAACAAGCAGTTCTGTTCTCGGCATAAGCAGAGATTGTCTCATTTACGTGACCCTGCCTTTCGTCAACAAGCCATCATTAGACACATTTATACTCGCGTAGGGAGGGAACATGGATAACGCTATCAAACGTATATGTGTGTGTGTGTGGAATTTAGAAGGGAGAAATGTCTTCTGAGAGGGGATTAAGAAATGTCGGCAAGGATTTTTCGACATCTGCTCAGTGAATGCTCTGGCACCATCTCTCCTCTAGTGGTCACGTGATGCTCAACACTGATGGCATCCTGTTAGTTTCTCTGGAGAGTTGGAGAGAAGAACACAGACAGAAAACTCACACCTTTTCAGACTGAGGGAGAATGTGTCCCCTCTGATTTGTGGATGCACTTACCTTTTTTCAAGAGTTTGCATGCACATAATAGACAAAATTTTTGGCATATTTGGAGTGCTTTCCATGGAGAGGGTTCTGAGCTCAGAAAGACACCCTAGCTTGGGTTATTTCCCTGGTCAAGAAAGAGAGAAAGGGAGTGGAGTGTCAAGTCCATACCTGACATTTGTTTTGGGAGTGTTGGCAGGTATGGTCAAGCCCATCCTCAGAATGTGACCTCCCTAGATGGAATAAGGGATGGTGGTGGGATGCTGGCAATCGAGAGATAATGAGGTCATAAATGACTATTTATAGGTGTTTGGTTTTTTACTGATTGAATACTGATACGATTAACTTGCCGATGGTCCTCACATGCTTAATTTATAAATTATTAATTTACAAAACCTTATTCTGTTAAATGCAATTATTTGTGCATTTTATTTTAAAGATTACTTGTGGCAAGTTTAGCTATAATTTAGCTTGCTATTTGAAATCAATAAATAAATTAATAAATAAATAAATTTAACTAGGTTGCAATTTAATTTGTCCAATTGTGATTTCTGATTTTTTGGTAAGTTTGGCCAGCAAGTAATTGTTTTTTTTTTTTTTTTTTTTGCCGAATCTGATTTTCTTTCTAACAACTCTAATTAAAAGTTCATTTTAGATTAATTTGTAAATTATTTCAAATGTAAAAAAAAAAAAATATTCGTTAATGAATAAACATTCCTGTCACGATCAACAGGGATCCCCTCCTGACACATCTCTGGTCTTGTTAAGGAACTACAAATCCCATCAAGCCATGTCACACACAACAATTGCCAAACACGGCTGATGAGACACACACAGCTGAGACTTGTGTTCACTGATCATTCAGACTATTTATACACCACACAAACACCAGTTTAGCATGGAGTCTTTAATTTATGTATGTTGCATGTCCTAACCTTTCTTTGTTTTGTGTCTGTAGGCTCTTAAAAGGAATTGAAAGTTGATAAATAAGTTATGAGAAAATTAAGGCCCTTAAAAAGTCATTAAAAAGTCTTAATCACATTTTTTACAAGGTCTTAAGTTTTGTTCAAAGTTGTCCAAAGTGTTTGACTCAAAAAGCATAAATATTTAGCTATTTTCCTTGATCCGGGTGATTGGTTTGGGCCAAGCTCCTTTATCCGGGTGATGACATGTAATTTGCGACAAACGTGGGAAGGTGATGTGACACTTTCCACATGTAGTGAAACCATAGAGCGAAACAGACGGCAAAATAGGAAAATGTCGGAAAAATGGAAAAATAGGAACTGTTTATTAAGTTAAAGGTTTAATACAGATTAGAACTTGAAATTGCGATGAGGTCTTAAAATATTATTAGAAAGTTTTTAAAACGTCTTAAAGTTTATTGAAATTACCTTTAGGATTTCTGCATATACCCTGTTGACTGTTTAAACTTTTGACCTTAGCACAGGGGTAGGCAAAGGAAGGCTTTATAAAACACTGAAACAGTCAAAGCAAATGTGTCAAAGCTTCGAAACATTTGAAACCCATCTCCACAGCTTTTTATGTATTGCTCTAGAGAAGCTTCAGCAAAGAAACAATTCAACAAATTAAGGTATTAAACCCTACATTGTAGAGTTAAGGTTTCAGGTGATTCAGTGAAGCGGTGAGAGTTGCTGACTAGCATGGATGGATAATGGGTTCAAATCAAGGGTGGTGCAGTTATAGACAATAGTTTTTAATGTTCTTGTAACGTGTTTTGTTTTTCAACATTGGTCTGACATTATCTTGTTTTTGTCACAAAAAAGTATCATTGTTAAAACACATCAAGTCATAATTTCAGAAAATTTTGTACTAGATGGGATTCGAACTCGGACCATTTGCAGAACAGTAGTCTTTGCACATTCACTATGAGATATAGATTTATTCTGACCCTGTCAAGTTAACGCAGATTCTCCAGGTCTCAAAACTCTTCTAAAATGACCGATGCTTTGAATTTCTTAAGTCGCGTGACCTGGTGTCTTGAATGCTTCGGTGCAGTGTTTCAAAACGCTCAAACTTCAAGATCTCAACACTGTGTCAAAACTTTAGTTTTACGTCAGCTATCCCTACCTTAGCATTTTTAGCATTTGATTCTGTTTTGCCATCTATTTACATCTTATGCCTGTTTTTGACTATGTTTTTGAATTGTCTTTGTAACCAGCTACTCCTATTTTGACCTTGTTTGCCTTAACGTAGAATCTTATTAAATCAGCAGTTGGATCCTTACCTCTGTTGTCCCTCATCTTGCTCCAAGATGTGACCGTTCTAATAGCATTGCATTAAACATGACACCAAACTGCAAAAACACTAACTTAAATCTAAAGACTATGATCCCAGGATAGTGAATTGTTTCTACCTACTTATGTAAAATCACAGTTGCTTTGTATGAAATGTGTCTGCTAAATGAACCCATACATCCACATACATCCTACACACATAGCAGTGTAACATAATATGCAAAAAAATCCCTTAATGTATCTATCTGGCTTTAAAGACCATCTAAATGCAAACAATCCGGCTTTACTGGGCATCTCTGATACTGTTAGCAAGAAGCTTTTTATGGAGGCATACAGTGAATTCATGGGCCTGGATTTCATGGTGCCAGCTTCCCTTCTTGACATGATAAATCAGATCATGATTACACTCCTTCACAGGCAAAGATAAGCTTTCGGATATGGCTTGGTGACACAAATAGCTGCCGTAAATGCCCATGCAATGATCTGCCACGGTAATAGCGAGAAAATCATAAGGTCATTGCGAATGGCAGATTCCCCCCAGTACCCAGTTATTCTGCGGTAATCTGTGAATGGAGATAGTCGGGGAACGATCAGGTCGTGATGCTCTGCAGACGTGCAGGTGCCGTTTGATGCATTTATATGGAGATTGCTATAGCAGACGGAAGAAAAATAGTCCAAATTATGAATCAAACCGACATGCAGAATGCACCAAAGACCTTTTAGTTCAGTTTTATAAGCTTCCTGACTGGCTTCCGTCAAAGGCTGTTTATGATACAGTGTAAAAGACAGTCTGTAGCTGAATTTTCTATTGATAGTAATGAGGCCGGGTGCGATTTACGGCTTGCACATTTTCAATACTTTTACAACCTCATTAAGTTTAAGAATGTGACAAATGGTACATCTCAGCCATCTCAGGCCCAATTGGTGCTCCTGATGGGAATGATGGTGCTTTGTTGTCACATAGGTGACTAGGTGCTTTGTTACAAGTCGCATGCATTTTCTTAACCTCATCCATGATTCAGTGCCGAAAAGCTCACGTTCGTGGTGAGGAATCCTCTGGATGGAGATCTGCCCATTAGCGTGTTGTTTGGTGGTTAAACCGACTAGAGTGATGACTTCATTCTCTTTGGGTTGTTGTCATTTTAATGGCCGTGATGGGAAATCAAGCTAAATGAACGCGTTAACTATGAGTGCAATCAGCGCAATTATCCATTTTTATTGTCACCAGACACCCTCAAATTAGATTAGAAAATATGCAAGTTGCTCGCTGTGGTCGCCCGAGTTAATTTGTGAGTAATTTAAAAGACTTGCCATTTTTGTGCTCTGATCATTACTGTAACTTAACCAACGCGACCTCTAGCTATGCGGAGACACTTGAAAGCCATAGGAATAATCAGAGAGCGTGCAGCCATCGCTCGTGGACTATTAGTCAAATATAATTTGCTCTGCGCTTTTTTATCATTTACGCTGGTGTGCGTTTTTCCACAGTGGCATTAAACGCTCTCCAAAAGTCCTCGATTTTATCTTTTCTCCAAACCGTCGCACAAAGGGCACCGCTCTATTCAATTTATTTCGAAAGGGAGATGAAAAATCTCTTTTTAAGAGATCACTGACAAGATTAAATATGGAGGGATCTCCTCTTGACTTGTTGGCTGACTAGCATATCCACAGTGCTGCCTCACAGACGGACCATCTATTTCAATTCAGCCTAGCAAAGAATGCTTTCACGCTGTCTGGTCTAGATAGGGCATGAGTGAAAAGTAGTGCACCCATGTAAATTATAGACGCAAGTATTGTGGAGACATGGTGACTTATACTTGAATATGATAGCATTTGATAAAAGTTTTGTGTACTACCTAACTTTGCTTTTATTGTCCTGAGTGTATAAATGTTTTGATATAATAATAGACCAAACATATAAGCTTATTTATTGAAACCTTATGTTTTTTTTAGTGTTACTGAATGTGATACTTCAGTTTGCTTTTCTATTATGTATATTTATTAGTAGTGCTTAATCAATTACAGTATAGTGATTCTAGTTATTATCAACCTTTTGTTGTATTTTTTTAAGAAGTTTATACATTTTGTTTGATTAATACAAATTATTAGATGAAGAAATCTATATATTATTTATTATTTGATACATTTTTCTGCAGAGTTTGCATTGTTTTCACAATAAATATGAATTTAGACGATTGCTTTCTGCTCTAATACTTATCAGAAAAGCTTTTTGAGCACATTAGAATGATTTCTGGTAACACTGTATTTTGATCGTCCGTTTGAGTATTAGATGACTGTCTGTTGATATCAGGGATGTGCAGTCAGGGTCATCCTCCCCTGCCATCATGAGATGATAAAATAAGCATTTGTCTACTGATCTGTGCTATAAATGTAATTGCTGTGTGATTCAAATGAGTTAATTTTTTTATGAACAAAATCGCTGTATTTTGCGTATCTCCTTTTCAGTTACCTAGGACGTGAGGTGTGGCAGCACCAAGCTGTGCCTCGCGTTAGATTGCACAATACCTTGCAAACTGGCTTGGACCTGCCCCTTTTGGTCACTCAGTGTATGCTATCAATGTAACGTGTGCTTGGTACCAATGTACCAATGATTTATCAAAATGTTTTAATACATTGCAGTCATTTTTATTATATGTCCCCACTTTCCATATAATAGGTAATGTATTTCACAAATGTCTATCACTTATTTAGTGTTAGGATCTGACGTACAGTAGCATTGAAAAGACATGAGGTGACTGCCGCACTGAAGAGGGCGTACATGAGCTCACATTATTCTTATTCAGTGATTGGTCTTCTTCAGTAAAGTTCAATAGGATTGCAAAAATTGCAGATATCAGCTCAAAAATTTTTCTTAAAATTGGACTTTCAATCTAAACGTGAATAAATAATGGACAACCAATGCCAAAGACAAAGGACAGGACAGAAAATAACGCGATAATTTTAAAGTAATTTAAGTCATGTCAACACTTTATTTACAAGTACTGTAAAGGTAAGACCAGTGTGCCAATCCTGTGTATGTATGTGTATGAATGAGAAAGAAAGAGGGAGAAAGAGAGAGCAAGCAAACAAGAGATCTGCCATGGTGCTGTTTGATTGTATGTGTGTGAATGACAGAGAGCTAGCGCATCCGCCGTGGTGCTGTGTCACTTGTTATAGTTGTCTGTAGCCACCAGCTGGCTGTTTTTGGAAGCATATTTTATCGATATACATTTTACATTCTACCTTGGCCCAATATGTGCCTGCCATGTGTATAGAAATAATGCTGATATGATATATGAAGCACAATTGGTAGTTGGCAAATATATCGGTGGATCACTGGTTGATCAGATATTTAACTGACTATAAGAAACTTTGCAAGTACATCAACTTACACTAACCCTAACCCCAACCTTACAGTCTACTTATAATCTTAGATCAACTATAAAATTAGTTTGCATGTAGATGCAATGTAACTTAAATTCAGCAAACAGACCATCAAATAAAGTGTGACTTGATTTCTTTACAATATTTATTCAACATATGCTGTACAATGTGGTTTTAAATGTATAATTGGCATCTTTACATTTTATATGAAGGCTAAGGATATCATAGTTTGGTACAAAAAGCATAACACTGTGCTAATATGTATTTTGTGCCAGAACTGTACCTGTTTTATGGTGGCAATCTCAGGGCTGCCGGGTACCCAAATGAGAGAAGGTCCACAGGTTTGTCTGTCCTTATCAGCGAGGGAAAAGCTTTGGGGCTGCGACTGGCATGTCTGCTGCAAATAAACAGCTCTCAAATCCATTTTACGCAGAACAACAAAAGCCTGTGGCGCCTGTTGCCTAGTCCAAGAATAAACTGCTCAATGTGTTTGCAGTGAGATAGTAATTAAGCAGCTTCATTTGGAAAAAGTCGAACAGGGGGAAAAAATGCAAAGGTGACAAGACACATTCGACTGTGTTGTTTTTTGTTTCTACCCAGACACTCCCATCCGTAAAGGCCATAACTGTCGATTCGGTTAGCTGAATTTTTTTTGTGGAGAAGAGTGTGCAAACATGATTGACGAACAGCAAGAGGTTTTGAGATCAATACTGGTAATATTTTCTCATTTCCATGACCAATTTGAGAGTCTTTTCATCCTGACGTGGTCTTCAGTAATGGTTTTATCTGACAGAGTTTGTTTACAGCAATTCGTTTAGAAATTGCACCACACTTAATGAAAAGCAAAGAACCTGCAGGGGCTCATCACCCGCTTAGTAGGCAAAGATTTGTTTTCTTCGTCCCATTCTGAGGAACAGTATGCATTTATTTGAGAAGTGTACACAGAGTCATATTTCATTTGTTTAGAATGAGCATATCTAAACTCAGTTTAAACTCATATTTCACCCAAATATGAAAATTGTATTCAATTACTCATCCTCATGCGGTTAAAAACCTGCATTGATTTCACAAAACACAAAAGAAGATACATTGGAGAAGATTTGGTCTTTATAATAAACATCCATGGAGTTGTATGTTTTGGAAGCATTCATTCATTTATTCATTTTCTTTTCGGCTTAGTCCCTTTATTAATCAGGGGTCGCCATAGCGGCATGAACCTCCAACTTATCCAGCATTTGTTTTATGCAGCGGATGCCCTTCCAGCTGCAACCCATCACTGGGAAACACATACACACACATTCACACACACATACACTACGGACAATTTAGCTTACCCAATTCACCTATAGCGCATGTCTTTTGGACTGTGGGGGAAACCGAAGCACCCGGAGGTAACCCACGCAAACGCAGGGAGAACATGAAAACTCCACACAGAAACACCAACTCACTCAGCCGAGGCTTGAACCAGTGACCTTCTTGCTGTATGGCGACAGCACTACCTGTGCCACTGCGTATAGCCGTGATTCAATATGTTTTACAATTTATTTCCATTCCAATTCCTTGTAGATCTACATCATGTATATTGATTATGTATGAATACAGTTTGCTTTGTCTACTAAAGAAAAATTAATTGATTGATTTTATAGTTAATACAAACAAGGAGTTGTACTTCTTTATGTTGGAAAAATGTTCATCGCCTCTTCATTGAACTTTGGTTGAGAAGAAGCTTTGGAAGTCTGAAGTGTGAATTGGTATTTAATTACATTTCTTTTTTATTTTTGTTTATTTATTTATTATTATTATTATTATTATTATTATTATTTTAATAAGGATTATTATTTAATTTTAATTTTTTCCTAAACCTGTCTGGGGTAAGTTTTGAGAATTGGGGTTTAATTTATTGTAAAACCTTAAAAAAATAAATAATAAAGACTTGTTATACAAAAGGAACAATTAGTAACTCTTAAATTCAACAGCTCATGAAGTGGCAGTTGGATCATTGAGTTATTGAATTCCAAAATGCAGATTTATTCATCAGCAAAACACAGCTGTGTTTTCTCTGAGATGTATTTGTGCTATGACTTTGCTTGGAACTTTTTCATTTATGAAATACAGCAAAATCAGAAATTACTGTGGCAAAAATAGACATAGTTTAACATTAAGTTATGTAAATTAATATCACATTTGCCTACCCGCTTTACCTCTGAAGTGTTGTTTCTGTGAAAATACATATGTGGCTCATTACAAATCTGGTGAAACGCTATAATCATCCGCCATCAATGTTAGAAATAATGTGCTTGTGAAAATAAAGTGTGACTGGTTCCTGTTGCGTTATCAAACTCACAGCACATGCAGAGATGAAGTCTGCTGCATTTACTGTGCTTTTTTCAACTGAGCTGTTTTCAGACATGGAAAACACAGAACCGTGAACTGAACAAGTAAACACTTTGAAGCATGCAATATATAGACTCATTTCAATAGTACCAGCCTTTTGTACCATAGTACCAACAATTTGATTAAGGGGGTTTAGTCCTATTGTGTGATGATGTCAGTTCATATGGAGGAATCGTTGCCAAAACGATGGCAAGGCAAGTTTTTTTATATAGCACATTTCATACACAATTGTAAATCAAAGTGCTTTACATGAACAAGAATAAGAGAAACAAGACAATAAAAATGATGAAAATAATTAAAAAAGATTAAAAACAAAATAAAAAAACAGATTAAAATGGCATAAAACACAACATAGAGCATTTATGTTATAAAGATCGGTTTATATACAGTATAATTTAATATTTATAACAGTGACTGGCCATCACAATCTAGTTAATAAATCTGAAATGCCTACAGGCTTTCATAGACAACCTTCGGTGTCAAAGAAGGTCTCAATTTTAAAGTTTCATCACCACTTTACAATTTGCCAGTAAAGAATTGACTGATACATGCAAAATTCATACATTACTGTTTAAGTAAATGATGACAAGATGTTCATTTCTGGGTTAAAGAAACCCAGAAATGAAAGAATGAAAGAAATGGAAGAATATTTGGCTCCAGTTAATCAGGAAGTGACAATTAGGTTTTCTTTGACTCATTGGATGGAAACACTGCTTTATTCGCACGTCTTTTATGCAATATTCCTGTTTTGTGCGTAAATTTAATGCATATCTTTGGATGGAAACAAAGATAGTGTGAACAAAGTCATGTTTACAGTTTTTTTTATATGATTACATCTGAACCACTGAAGCACAAGACAGTGTATTTGGATCCTTTTCTGGATTTTGATCGCCTCAGGACCATTGCAAACGGAGGGTCAGAAAGCTCCTCTAAATTATCCTAATTTGCATTCCGAAGATGATCGATGGTCTCAACTTGAATGAATGAGTAAGGCTGAGTAATTTATAACAGTATTTTCATTTAAACTAACCCTTTAACTGTCCCTTTAAGGCTACCACAGCAAGCACAAATCTAGTGAATGATGGATCTCCATTGCCTAAAAATAAAAAAGTTGGAACAAGTGGCCCATTATTTCTCTGATTTGAAACCCATCGGGAACTGTCTCAGCGGGGACGCTTCAGGCCTGAAGGAATGTTGCGAATAGAAACGGTGAGTTAAAGCAAGAGGTTTCCAGGGGGCCCAATGTAAACACAGAGTGCACCTACAATCACCTTGTGCTTGACGCAGGAGCGTTACTCTCTTCACCTTTTAATGACATGGACATCTGCCAAAATACTCACTCTCCACATTCACTGCCTTTGATTGATGACATCTGGGCCAGAGCAGCGGAAGCAATCGTTCTGAGGAGCGACCCCACAAATCACGGCCTGCAGGCGAAGTTTGAGATGCTCCTGGTCTGACCAGTGGATGAGGAGAGCTCCACAAATCTCCGGCACAAAGGAAAACAGAAAGTGAGGAGGCAGACTTTCCAATACTTCCCCTAAATGTCAGTAGTAATCCTGTGGTGCACGAGGGAGGCTGAAGAAATAAAACGCTGCTTGATGAATATATTGCAGCAGTTCTCTGTGGTGTCCTAGGCACACAGTGAGTCAGTCACAACATGCAGGATGTCTGGCCGGGTAAATATAAGGTTGTAGGTTGTGGATTTAAACCAACAAGGGGTGATCTCACCTATATAAAAAATATCACCTATATAAAAAAAAATTCAATAAAAAAGTGTATCACTACTAAACTTCAGAATTTGAACTTGGTGTGTACAGTATGTTGACTGCATTTGAAATTGATGCATGGAGAAACTTAGGGCCTGCTCATACTATGGTATTCAAACCGTGCCCAGGCCCATTCCCTGGATCGTTTGAGAAGTGTGAGTGTTCTGAATCAGGCTCAGGCACAGTTCACTTGGCTGGCCTTTGCCCGGTTGGAAGAGGTGTGCCAGAGCAAGGTTCACTTGGGCTCAGGCTCGGTAAGCTTGTAGTGTGAGTGCAAACCGCTTAAGTCTGAAACTGAAGAAGAGACGTGACTTTTAATGGACCGTTTGGACCATATGGATGTATTAATCATTCTTACTGTTCAATAAACGCAAGCTGTCATAGATTATTAGACGCAAACCCCTCACTGCACCACAGCTGCACCTTCAGCAAACCCCCTAATTCCTGCAGTACGAGGATTTTATGAGTGTTTATGAGCGTCAAATGTGGCTCATCTGTTCGGCAAAATATTTACAGTGTGTCATTGCATATCAAACCACTAAAGCGATTTAACTGAAGAAATTTCCCCTGTGCTGAGCGAGAGCGCTTTTGACCAGTGCATCATCGATGATGTAAGCGTGCCCAGGCCCGAATGTACTGTAAATTGAGTGTGGGCCATTGGGGGAGACGGGAGGGGAAACAAGCATGCTTTGGCCTGGGTCAAGGCATCTGTACATAGTATGAGTACACCCTTAGCTCTTTTCATGTCATGCTTTACCTCCAGATATAGGAATGTTTTAGATTTGTCATTTTAATTTTTTTTTTTTTCAAAACTTTTTATACAGGGTTATTAATACTTTGCTTTTGCATTGTGGTGAAAATGTGTGTTGTGGGAAACAATGCAGTTTTTGGTTATGCATGTTGTTATATTTGATCTAATGTTTGAAAGTCAAATTGTTGAGTAGTGATGGAAAATTCATCAGTGGGAGTAAAGAGGACATTTAGTTTTTACTTTATCTTCTAAAAATCAGGAAAAAACTTGGGCAACATTTTTAAAAGCATTCTACTAAATCTAAAATGAGTGTATGGATTGCCAAGCTTTGGTATTTTGGCCATTTTCACCAAGTGAAACATGAAGCAAGACACCACCAAATTTAGTTTACTCTTAGTTTACAATGGATATATATCAGGACTGAGTGTGTTTTTGTGCTGGTACCTTGGCTGATTTATCAATGGATAAATTTGACACTAAAACCAAAACTAGGTGGATGCAAGTACCTGGTTTGATGACTGATTGATTGAATCTTTAGTTCAAATGATTAAAAAAAGATGAATAATGGAAAAAAAAGACAAGTGTTAAGAGGCAAAAAATGTTTGTATTCTGGATTTTGTTTGTGTGTGACAATAATTAACTATATAATTTATTTAACATTCATACATACATACTTACTCCCAGAGCCAGTCATAACGATGTTGACATTTAGCCGCATCATGTTGTGTTTTGTAACATATAATTCTTATGAGGTGGGTCGTTAGTCCAATGCTCAACCCCCAACCTGGAGGACCAGGACATACACACATACACTACAGTCAGTTTAGTTTACCCAATTCACCTATAGCGCATATCTTTGGACTTGTGGGGGAAACCAGAGCACCTGGAGGAAACCCATGTGAGCATGGAGAGAACATGCAACCCCACACTAAAATGCCAACTGACACAGCTGGGGCTTAAACTAGTGACCTTCTTTCTATGAGGCGACAGCGCTACCCATTACACCACTAAGCCTCCCACATTTATACTTATAAAAACAAATATCATTTTATTTGTTTGCATTATGACATTGTAGGGTATTGTTACTGCTGTTTAACTCAAAAGATGTGTAATAATCATAATAATAATAGTAATAACGAAGCCATGAAAAAAATAAAAAATGCGTTTAATGTCTGCTAATGTAAAAAATGTGTTAAAAAATAAAAATAAGATCTTTTAGTAATAGAAGATAGGACCTATAGGACCCTGCTTGGATAGACCTTGAAAAACTTAAAGTGCACAGAGTCATAATCTATTGGTCTGAATAGCGCGGTAGTGTTATTGAATTTAGTGCACATTTCAAAGAAACATTAATAATGGCTACTTCCATTATTGGTGCTCTGCACAGCAACTGCAAATAATGTGCTCTTTAAGAGAAGGGGTTTAAGGGGTAAATCTTACCTTTTATATTTAACCATCCCATTAATTTAGAAAGCTTTAAACCTTAAAATAAGAAAGAAAAAAATATGCACTGTATTGACTCTTTTTTTTTTTACTATGTCAGACTTATTCTTTGCAAAATTTTTAATAACTTCAATTTAAATATTGAAAATAATCTTTAAATTATATTAATCTGTTCCAAACCTGTCTGAGTTTCTTTCTTCTGTTGACACAAGAGAGGTATTTTTGTTTGAAATCGGTAGCCATTGACTTCCATTATATTTGCTTTTTCTGTTATGGAAGTCTATTAGGGTTGTAACGGTATGAATTTTTTACGGTATGATAATCGTCTAAAACAATACCACGGTTTGACGGTTTCGCGGTATACGGTATGTTACAAATGTTACAAAATAATAGAAAAGTGAAGCAAATTTGACTTTTTCCAAATAATATATTTTTCAGTTACTATAAACAACACCACTTACAATGAACAAATAAAAAATAAGAAAATAATAAATAATGTGTCAAAGTCCAAATAAAGTCCAAATAAACATGGTGCAAATCCTCAGTAAAAAAATAGATATAAATATTTACTATACTATAAATAGTTACATAACGAAACTAGATTCAATATGGAACATCCTTAGGTTTTATGTGCCAGCATGGATATGGTTGTCTGTGGATATGGATTTGGATATGGTTGTCTGCAATGCAGACAAACAGCTGCACCTTCATTTGCGTCTTTTGAAAACAGCAAGAGCAGCAGTTCGTCTTTGCTGTGTCACTGTTTTGTCATGTTTCTGTGCTGCTGTGCATGCAAAAGTACTTAGTATGAGAATTATTTCATGCAAAACTTTTTTTTTGCGTTTTATTTAGCCGCGCATAAATGTATGCCTATCTCTCATTCTGTGTTGTTCAAAAAGCTCGTTTTTGGTCCACAAACAAAAGCGAAACCTATGCTTATTGGTTGTGATATAGCGAGTTTGAACCAATCTGGGCATGGAGGAGGGACAATGCATCAATGTATCGTGTCTGGTTTGTCCAGAGACACAGTGACGAGCGTTTCTTTGTCAAATCAGCGTTGTCAAATTTTGATGACGTAACCGCACTGATTCCGGAGCCTCCGAAGCCGCGAATGTTATGTGATACAGCACTTGAAAGCTGAGATTCTCTTCTTTATGCCAATCTTTGAATTGTATGAATCGGATCAGCGGATCAAAAGTTATTAAACATTTAAGAGCAATACTTATTTTAAGCCGCGGGCGGCTGTCTCGGTCTTTAAGGGTTAAAACCGTTGATATGCAATTGTTCATGGTATGATAATCGTGCACATTCAAATCGTGGTAGACCGTCATACCGGTATATTGTTACAACCCTAAAGTCTATGATCACAGATTTCAAACATTTATCATTCATTCATTCATTTTCTTTTCGGCTTAGTCCCTTCATTAATCTGGGGTCGCCAGAGTGGAATAAACCGCCAACTTATCCAACATATGTTTTATGCAGCGGATGCCCTTCTAGATGCAACCTATCACTGGGAAACACCCATTCACTCTCATTCACACACATACACTATGGACAATTTTAGCTTACCTAATTCACCTCTACCGCATGTCTTTGGACTGTGGGGGACACCGGAGCACCCGGAGGAAATCCAAGCAAACGTGGGGAGAACATGCAATCTCCACACACAAATGCCAACTGACCCAGCTGAGGCTCGAACTGGTGACCTTCATGCTGTGAGGCAACAGCACTACCTACTGTGCCACCGAGTCACCCCCAAACATTTATCAAAATATATTAGTTTGTGTTCAACAGAAAAAAGGAAACTCATAAAGGTATGAGACCAATTGAGAGAGAGTAATTGTAAGCAACCAATAGTAAGTGAAAAATTCCTTTAACTTTACTTTTTTTTATTAATGATGTGATCTTCTATGCATTCTTAGTATTTTCCTTTAAAAACAAACAGAAAAAAATCAACTAAATTAATCACATCGTTGCTTTAACGTTAGCTTTGGAGCATCTGCATTGCTTAGCTGGAAATGCCACTATTGCGAGACTGTGACACATGACTGAATCATAATAGTCTGCTGAATTGGATTTGTATTTATGACGTTGTGACGTTCGGCTGAAGTTTGTTTAGTCTTGTGTAGAAGAAGTGCTGAACTGTGTGACTGGCATTCGGAAGCCCGGCAGCTGTCGAGAGTCACTCGTGCGGTAGCTTCCATTCTCTGCCATTCCAGTTGGATTCAGCCCAAAATCTTTCAGTCTTAGAATAGAGCAGAAACTCGCTGCCTGCGGGATCCCGGAATGCCAGGAAAACCCTTGACTGAGAACGTCAACGCCCATATGTTGAGCAACGCCATTAGTCATTCCCTCAATGACATCCTCTCTCTCATTAGCTGAATGAAAGTCTTTGAAGCTATTACTGGGCTACTCTGGTCAATTCATTCAGATTTGGGCAATATTGGTGGTATTTTTGGTTCTAAGCGGTTTTAAATATTGACAAGACTATAGATTTATTGAAGGTCTTTTTTTAGATGTGGCTGCTTTCAACATTTTGGACTTCAAACACTTTTTTTCTCACTGGTTTATTCAATTTGTCTAATAATAGTTTCTAGAATTACTTGTTCAGCATATATGTTTTAATATTAATAATATTCTGTTCAATTTAAATTTATTTGTATAGCACTTTTTACAATAATCATTCAATCAAAGCAGCTTTACAGAAGGTGCACATTATTGCATTATAATCAAATTAAGTTAAAGTTACAATCAAATATAAGTTATTATATACAGACATAGTTAACCTTCAATTTTATTGCATATAGGTGATGTGTATGAGTCTATGTTTAATGAAGTGGATTTGTGTACTAAGTGAATGTGCTCTCCTGGAAGTCCTCGGTGGTTGGAATCCTCTCTTCTTATGTGTTGTCCTTGAGGTCCTCGATAGTTGGCATCATCTCTTCACAGGTCTTGGATCCCATCAATGGCAATGAACAATCTCTAGAGGCCTTGGGATGAGCATCCCCGGGTGGAAATAGAGAACAAAGAAAGTAATAAGTATAGCTGCTGTTCATGATGTATTTGAACAAGAGATTAAATGTTAATACGAAAATGAAGTGGTATAAATAAAATAGCAGTTATATAAACAAACATAGAAACAAAAATATAAAGCATTTAACATTTTTAACAAAATGCCTGGTGCATTACAGGAGTCACACAGGTGGTTTGTTAAGCCTACTCACCTGCATGGAGCATATTCATGCATCATACTTTTATGTGATGCATTACTAAAAAAAAAGATATGCCTTTAATTAAAGCGTCGGACATTATCAGGAAGGCTATTCCAGAGTTTAGGAGCTATAAATGAAAAGACTCGACCTCCTTTATTAGTCTTTGCTATTTTGTGTACTACCAGAAGCTCTGTGTTTTGAGATCTTAAAGAGTAGGTTGGATTGTAGCGAGACAAAAGATTGGTTAGATTAAAGGAGCTAGATTATTTAAAGCTTTATAGGTAAGAAGCAAGATTTTATGATCAATTTGGAACTTGACTGGCAGCCAGTGTAAGGAGGATAAAATTGGGGTGATATGGTCATATTTTCTTGAATTGGGAAGAACTCTTGACAGCTACATTTTGCACTAATGCTGTGCAATCAGCAAACAGAGCATTACAGTAATCTAGTCTAGAGGTCATAAAAGTATGAACTAGCTTTTCAGCATCCGAGATAGATAGCGATATATCCTAGAAGAGAGAAAGCATTTTTGTGACATGGCAGATAAGGTTTACAAAAATTAAGTTGCTGTCTAATATAACAACCAGACCTTTTACAGTAGAGCTAATGACAACTTTGTATCTCACTAATTGCAGGTAGAGCTGTGAGATCTGCTGTGTACAGAATTTTGGCTTGATATGTAGTACTTCTGTTTTGTTTGAATTTAAGAGAAGAAATGTGTTGGTCATTCAATCTTTTACATCTTTAATACGCCTAGTTATCTTAAACAGTTCAGACGTCTCATCAGGTTTTGTTGAAATATATAATTGAGGATCTTTATATACTTACATACTTCTATTGTATAATTGAGCAACTGTGAGCAATTTATTTTTATAAAATTCATTACTTGGTGTTAAAAAAGGCAAAATTATTGGCCCTTCTGTAAAAATGTTTCCTAAGCGATGTTTAACAGAAAAAGTATTTTTTTATATATTTTTTCTTCTTGAGAAAGTAACATTTGTGTTAGTTTGACTGGATTATGGCAGTTTTTTTAATAACTTATTTAAGGTCAGTATTTTGACTTCAACTGTGTATTAGCAATGAATTATATTTAATTTAGCAATGCAGAAATTAACATATTTTAACATTTGTTCATGTACTTTAACTTATGAAACCTTAATGCAGGGGTCACCAATCTCGGTCCAGGAGGGCCGGTGTCCCTGCAGGGTTTAGCTTTAACTTGCCTCAACACACCTGTCTGAATGTTTCAAGTATACCTAGTAAGACCTTGATTAGCTTGTTCAGGTGTATTTGATTAGGGTTGGAGCTAAAATCTGCAGGACATCGGCCCTCCAGGAACAAGTTTGGTGACCCCTGCCTTAATGTAATGTTCACCAACAGTTTTTAATATTAGAATTATAATTGCATGAACCAATATTAAAGCATTGCTTTACTGTACCAATATTGCTAAATTCTCAGTTTATTAGGGACTAAATGCATTGTACTCTCTAAACAAAGCTATTGAACAAAGCACCAAACAAACAATAGAATAACCTCGCACTAACTGCCAAATAACTAATTACCAGCAAGCTTAATAAGAATATTTATTTTCACTCAGGGCATTTTTGGAGACATCGTGTACTTAACCTATTAGCTTTAAAGCTGCAATTAGTGATGGTTCCTGCTCAGTTAGGTGGCCTTGTTCGCAATTGTAGGCCTTAATTTTCTGCATGCATTTCTATGAAGGCATATCAAAGTGAAATCTTGTTTGTTGGTCTTGTCCCGTCCCTCTCTGGGAATAGAGGTCCTCTTTTCATCTCAGCACAGAAGCTTGTGTACACCAAACTGCACATACACACACATCGGACTACAGCAGCTCTTTCAGAAAACACAGGCGATTACGCATTTGCTCGGTTCATTTTGTCTCGAAAGCTTTTTGTGTCGCTGAGTGGCACAAGTATTATTTTTTCTGTCTAATTCAATGATAGTCTGTTTACTCTTTATGGATTTTTCTCAGATGGTAATTTGGGAAGATTTGGAGAGCTTCCCTTTTGTTTATTTATTTATTTTTTTGTAGCTTTTATCCGTTGTCATTGCTTATGGCTAATGGATGGAGACTGAGTTAAGAGAAGCAGAGCAAGGTTTCCAGAGGCTTTATGCTGTCGTGGTTATTCAGAACGGACTGTGTAAATAATGATACGGCATTATGCATTCAGTGGGTCTCAGTGGCAGACTTTCATTTCTCGTTTGCTCTTTGAAGGAACGTATCCTTAGAGAGCTGGAGAAACACGTGACGCTGCTGTTCCTGATTCTCGCTCACTCTTCGAAGTAGCCTCTCTTGCTGAGTCCCTGAAGCATGAGGGCTTGTTTTGCTAAGTGTCACTGTGAAACCTTGAGAAACGCATTTGAACTGGACTTTTCAAGGCAGCGGAAAGTGACTCAGCGAATATGAGTTTACTCCTTACCTACAGAATCACTGCTTTGAAGAAATATTTTGAAGAGTTCAGTTCAAGTCAAGCTCAAACCACAGCGGTTGGGACATGTTTGCATTACCAGAAAACTTGTTGGTACTTTTAGTAGAAGTGAATGGGAATTCAGTCTGTGAATTTAAAAAAGCTCCACCACAAGACATAGTATATATGTGTGCTTTCTGTGCAGTTACATTTAATCTTGAGTTATTGTTGCTTTAAAAATGCAGTTAAAATGTAAATAATAATAATAATAATAATATGTGTATTATTTCTTTCTTAGGTATGTATTTAATTATTAAATTTTTGGTAATCAACATTAAGCTACAAATACAGCGAATGAGCTTAAATGGTATTTTAACAGAGCTTATAACCTGAACTGAAATCCATAATACACTGTGGCAACATAAAAGAACTTGTTGCAACAAAAGTGACTGTGTTTTTGTCTTGTGTGTAAAGAACTAACTGTCTCTATAAACAAGTATCAATGGTCTTTATTCATCATTCAAAATGAGAAACCGAATATGGGATCATTTGTTTTACAGAACATCCGGCACATCGATTTCCCGTGTTGAATTTTAGACTAGAGATGACATGGAATACACTGGAAAAACAAGACAGATCAAAAAGTATAAAGGCCAAATTCTAGTAAAACTTCACTTCAAAAAGAGATTTTAAAGGGATTTGCATTTTAATGGTGTAACAATGAAACCTTGTTGTCAAACAAGTCATTATTGATAAGCTTGGCAAATTTTAGTGACCAAAGCAAAATTCTCAATCATGTGGATTTATTTTTATGTGATGGAATTTGACTGCACACTTTTAAATAAGAGAATGTCTACACTAATCTGGATAAATTTGAAAACCACGGTTTCATCTAAAAATGCTTTAAATCCACACAATCATTTTCAGTAATTTCTGAAACGCTAAACTTCCACACAGAAACATATAAAAATGCTTTCATCCATGTACTTTGCAGGTGTTAAGATATAAGACTCTTTGAGATATGTATTGGTGTAGACTTGGTCTACGACTGTTCTTTTTCTCACTACCAGTGTCACCTAGTAAAATCTTTTAAACTAAATTGTAAAAAAAAAAAGGAAAAAAAAGAATAAAAGAATAAAAATGTTAATTAACAATTGTATGACTTTAACATATTTTGTCTTTAGCCTTTGGTTCACAGCTTTATATACTGTCTAGGTTGATCAGGCACATGTGAATTATGGTACCAAAACCTGGTAATGAGTTGCCAGTACCTTTTCTATTATTTCACAGATATTTTAGTGTGAACCTGTGCAAATATACTTTTCACATATAGCACTTCCTTTCTTAAGACTTGTTCTTGCTGTTTTATACTACACTTTACAGTAAAAGGTTAACATTTAATTATCAAATTCATTCATATTCTGAAAGTGTTAATCCTTGTTTTACCCTGTTGGGGGCCTCTTCTAGTTTTGTCTTCAAAAGTTGACTTGCACTACTGAGAGTGGCATCTCATATGCTTTACCTGTAACACTGTGGTTCAGTTGTGTTTGCTTCAGCTTCATTTGATTGGCTCAGCTGATGGTGTGAGTTTGGGGGTGGGAATATTGATTATTTTGCCACTTCTGTGTAGAGATGCTTGCAGTTCAGAGCAGTTGCAGGTGCTGTTGTTAGCTTCTGACGCTAACCTGAGAGAGCAGCTGCACTCAGCTCACGCTTTCCCAGCCGAATAGGAAACAAAAGCCGTTCTTTGCCTCAGGCGTTGGACTAGTTGATAGAACGGCTTTCATAACACTGCTTTTGCAGATCAGGAGCATTTATCAAAATGTCAATATGCAAAGTGAGGGCCTTTTGCCGCGGCTAATGAATACAGCAGAGGTGGGTCTGAGCCTCCGCTTCCCTTGAGAGAGCCCAGATCTACAATTAAAGCCCTATCGGCCTTGTCTCTTCCTCCATCAATACATGCTTTGACTGGCCCTGCACACGCACCAACCACTGTACTTTTATGGCCTGTTGCCAGGCAACGGAAGAGAGGAAATGGGCTCCTAGACCCAATAGGTCACTCTTGAAGAGGAGGCCATCCAAAGCAAGGATCTGTCTGCTTGATAATGGGCCAATCTCTCCGTCCCTGATACCTGAGCAAAGAAGACAAATTGTGCACAGCTATCTATTTTTTATGTAGGCATGGTTTTATAATAAGGGTTGTTGATTGGATGCAGTTATTTAGTGTAGGTTTTTAAAGAAATTAAGAGTGTATTTAAATAGATTTTATTAAATTAAGTTTTAGTGTTATTTTTATCCAATAATTTGTGATTGAAATGTGTTTGCTCAACCTTATTTACAGAGACTGGAAACAACTGAAGGACGGAATGAGCTGATTGTAATTTCTTCAATTATATTTACACTCTACAGTATGATTACAGTTAATATAGTTTACTAAAACCATAACAAAGAAAAAGATAAACGTTAAAAATTAAAAACAATTCAAAGTATTAATAAGCATAAAATAATTACTAGTAAAATATTATTATTATTAGTATTATTATTATTATTATCAATTTAGATTTTCAGATTTTCTTTCTGCAAATATTAATACATTATATAATTCAATTAGTTGTCAAATAATTTGTAATATGTTATCTCAATCATACTTTATTGACGTCTTTCATACATTAGATTTTTTTTATTGTTCAACAGAAAACAAATATGGCTACAAATTTTTTTCCCCAGATTAATACTACCATGGTATGAAAATTATTACACACAACAGTTTACCTCATGGCCCATTTCAACTGAGTGATACAATACAGTACGGTTCGGTATGCTGTTATGGCCGTTTTCACTGTCAAAAGATACCAAAAAGTGAACTGTGCCGTATTACTTTTTGGATATCCTTTTGGAAGGCTAGCACAACAAAAGTGTACCAAAAGGGGAAGCCAGATGCACAACTGAATGCTATTGGTTTATAGATTCAAAACAAAGGAAGCAATATTTTTAAATACACAGTCGAGACATTATGATTGTTTATAATGCCGTCTAAATCACGAGTGGTTTTGCTTTCTCACATGCGCTCTCAGCACGATTATATTTGAAATAACAAACTTCTTGAGATGATGATGATAATGTGTGCGTGATCATTAAAATGCTTCTGACATCCAATCCTTTCAGAAACAGTTAAATGCAAGAGTAAAGTGCGATAAAACAAAGAAGAAGCCGGAAAAAAACAAAAGAGCAAATGATTCTTTCAGCAACCTAAAACATGAACAAACTGCCATGTTTAACTATTATCATCGCCTTTTGGACTATTATGAACTCGGAATGAAGGAGTTACTACTTAACAAGAGATTTCCCAGAGATGGGTTGCAGCTGGAAAGGCATCCGCTGCGTAAAACATATGCTGTATTGTCGGTTCATTCTGCTGTGGCGACCCCAGATTAATAAAGGGAATAAGCTGAAAAGAAAATGAATGAATGAATGAATGAATGAATGAATGAATGAATGAATGAATGAATTACAGACATTACAGTAGGCTGTTTTCCCTATCATTGATCTGCAGTTATAGTCAGATCATGTTAATAGAAATGTTATTACTGTACATTTATACAAAAGTATTTATGTATATAAAGCATCTGTTTTGTGAGAAGTGGTTCTCATATGAAATGTAAACGACCCGTACCGTTTAACTTTGACATTTCCTTGAGCGAGAATAACATTGACTGAAACTTTGTCTCATACACCACGCCCACCATATCATAGGTAGCCTTTTGGCAGTGGAAACGCAAACCTGATAAAGGTGACCCATACCATACCATACTGTACCACTCAGTGAAAAAAGGGGAAAATAAACTACCCTAGTGCTTTAATCTTTTTTATCATTACTGTCTGGCTCCAATGACCAGCCACACAAAGAAAAAGTAGTCATTTCAACCTGAATGAAACAGATAAGTGAAAAAAAACAGCATTGTGCTTAATTGTACTTTTGTACTGTAAAAAAGAGACTGGGCTAAGTTCAAGTACTCTCAACTGCAGTTAAAACACACTAGATCCTATAAGCGGTGTTCGCAGAGGTGAGAATTACTGACCTACTCAAACACAAACACACTTAATGACAGTACGCTACTCGCTCGCTCAGTCACACACATCATTTAGCATCAATTAGCATCACTATTAGAGGTTTGGATCAAAAATAGAGCAGCATCTCAATGTCTCTTTATCCATTTATCTCCATGGGAAAACATTCAATTTAGTTAAGTGGGGATTCTGTATGAGGTAAAAGTGAGCATTTCATATTGGGCTATATAGCATTTTGGGAAAGAACGCATTTGAACCACTTACCAGAATTTGAGTGAGCCAATAAAAACAGTAACTACACAATGTATTTATCCATGTTTTTGCTTTTTTCCTTCATCATTTCAAATTGATAATAATTTGCAGCCTCTGTTGCCTAGAAACATATGGATCTCCACTAGAAAGCAAGAACACAATGCTGGTTTGCAGTATGTTGTGAATAAGATGCAGGGCAGGAATAAATGCATCGCGTGCTGTCAGATTGCGGCAAGGAAAAGTTAACAGGTTCGGTCACTAGGGACATTCCAGCCAAACACATAAATCTTATCAGACAACTCCATGACCCCAAAAAAAAAAAAAAAAAACTGCTACCATTGCTGGACTTGATCAATGCCAGGCTTTATATCGAGTAGCAAAATGGTTTGACTATGTGTAGTTTCCACTGAAAGAGACTATCTCAGGCTAAAGGGGGCAGCTCTTTTTGTGCACTTCATTAGTTAATTAGAATACATGCACACTGGCCCTATTGTGCACGCCATCCAGAAGGACAGACAGAAAGAGAGAGAGAAGGCCCTGCACTTCTATTCTCATAAATGCACCTCCAAGCTTTGAGAAGTCAGTGACCGGAAGGACTAAATCATAAGTTCATTATGCTTAGTCATTCCCGGGTGTAGTGACTCTCTTCTAACTGAAACATACTCTATACAAAAGAATAATGAATCAATGTAGAAGGTTAAATTACGCTGGCTTGGTTTGGTACACTGTTGCATTCTGAAATTTGCTTATCCAAGTAAATGTGTGTGTGTGTGTTTGTGTGTGTGTGTGTGTATATGTCATAATGTGCACCCATTGGCCACTTTATTAGGTACACCTTACTAGAACCGGATTGGACCCCCATTTGTCCTCAGAACTGCTTAATCCTTTGTGGCATAGATTCAACAAGATACTGTAAATATTCCTCAGAGATTTTGCTCCATGTTGACATTTTTTGCATTATTTGCTGGCTGCTCATCCATGATGCTAATCTCTCGTTCGACCACATCCCAAAGTTGCTCTATTGGATTGAGATCTGGTGACTGTAGAGGCCATATGAGTACAGTGAACTCATTATCATGTTCAAGAAACCAGTCTGATATTATTTCAAATTTTGTTTTTGTTTTTTGCTGAATCACTTCTGCTAAAAACTTCTGCTGAAAAGTATGAATGTAAAATTGAGGGAAAAACAGAGAGAGAGCGAGAGATAAATCAGAATGCATCCTGCTTTAAATAGCAAATGACAGCAGCAGTGCACACTTTTAATAAACAGATCAATGCTGTCAGCTTGTGTTAACGCTAATATAGTTGTTGTTGTTGTATCTAAGTGTTTCGAAACTTTATCAGGATGTCTCTCTTAATTGTGTTTATAGAATTCCACCATAATCAATTTTTCAACAATGCTGATTTAAATCTCTAATGGTGCACATTTCCTAGCTCAAGCTGATGCCTCAGGCAGACTGTCAGATGGAGAATGATGTTGTTAAAAGCTGGAGCGACCCTGGCAAACATAATGAAAGCCTTTGAAAATGACCCAAGTGCTCTTCAGCGATGAAGCCTCTGACAGACTGCTCTGCATGCATGAACCTGGCTGCCACTCTGTAGCTCCTGTCAGATGTGTGTTTTCACCCCACAGGTTTTTACATGTAGTTTATCTGCTTGCACTGCATTGCTCTCAGATTCTGAAAGCTCTGTCCTGTAAACCCCGTTCCTATGCTTTGCCTCATTAGGAACCTATTAGACAGACACACTCAGGCCAAGGGATTTATAGGGCATTTTCGGTAAGTGAAATCGCAGCCGTGTGCGTCAGATTTGGTGTTGCGATGTCTGAGTTCGATCTATGCTGCCTGACAAAGGAGACGGGCATCAGTATTCCTGGTGTCTGCCCACATCAAAGCGAATTCAGCGGAGCAGGGAGCTGTTTGATTAGCCGGCATCGATACAGCTTAAGATTTTAGCCTGCTTAAGACAGCTGACAGCGAAACAGGATTTCTTGTCTCCTTCTAAGTGTTTTACCAGTCCTCTCATGTCTGCATTTGCAACGGTTTGCGCTTGCTGATTTTTTTTTATTTTTTATTTTTTGATAAAAAGAAGTGCTTCCAGTAGTGTGGAATGCTCACCCAGCTTTTTTTTTAGGAAACCTTTAAACCCCTTGTTTTATATTAAGGCTGTGATATTCTTAAAGTGCAATAAAAGTACAAGCTGGTGTGACATCATTCTAGACGTACAAGTTGTCTGTGGTTGATGATATCATCTGTAGGTAATGCTCTGAGGCCCAGCCACGTTTTACATATTCTTCAGTTCATTTCTTCTGTTCAGATTCTTGAGGTCAGAAGTCTGTGAAATCAAGACAAACACTGTGAACAGCTACTTTATAGTATAAATGAAAGTTGTAATTCTAATTGATTGCAAATCTGATACTAATTTTTCATGTTTAATACTGTAAAGGTGTCTTTTAAATTCTTAAAAATAAGAATGTTCGCTAACTGCGTGTTTAACTGTTTATTGGCATTTTTAAAGCATATACTATCTCACAAAATATTAAAAGAGAATTTTTAAAGTTTATTTTATAGTTTTTCATATTTTATAAATGTTATATTTTGTATTTAAAAGTATATATTTGTCGAAACAATTGTGTGTAGACAATGTTGGTATAATGTGTGGGGGACGCTGACAACGGAGGTGCGGATCCAAATGCAGGTTTATTAACAAGAATAGTCAGGTAACAAATGGTCAACAGGGTCAGACAGGTACATACAGGTGATCCAGAGTCATAGTAATAAATAGGTGAATGGTCAAAAGGCTGGCAGCAGAAAAGAATAAACAATAAAACAAAGCGAGGATCAAACACAGCAAGTCAAGACAATGTGTGTGTGCGTGTGTGTATGCGTGCGTGCATGCGTGTGTGCATGCGTGTGTGTGTGTGAGTGTGCGCACGCAGTATTTAAAGTCCCTGTAATCAGTCCATAACGATCCTAGCA
Organism: Danio rerio; assembly: GCF_052040795.2. Taxonomy (NCBI): domain Eukaryota; kingdom Metazoa; phylum Chordata; class Actinopteri; order Cypriniformes; family Danionidae; genus Danio; species Danio rerio. Next base: position 24,871,086 of record NC_141041.1, on the reverse strand, counting down.
GTCGGAGTATGTATGTGTATTTTATTAAACTGAAACAGGAACAGCTTTGTGCGAGGTGCATGACGAAACTTGTCTATATACTGAAACAGTAGGTAGTGCTGTTACCTCACAGCAAGAAGGTTGCTGGTTCGAGCTTAGTCAGTTGGCGTTTCTGTGTGGAGTTTGTGGAGTTCTCCCTGCATTCATGTGGGTTTCCTCTGGGTGCTCCGGTTTCCCCCACAGTCCAAAGACATGCGGTTTAGGTGAATTGGGTTGGCTAAATTGTCCGTAGTGTATGAGTGTGAATAAATGTGTATGGATGTTTCCCAGAGATGGGTTGCAGCTGGAAGGGCATCCGCTGCAAAAAAAATTATCCTGGATAAGTTGGTGGTTTATTACGCTGTGGCGACCCCAGAATAATAAAGGGACTAAGCTAAAAAGAAAATGAATGAATGTAATCAAAATTTATTAATATAATTTGATTAATTGCCATATCCTGTCATACCGTTTTTAACATGTATAAGACATTTTTAAAATATAATCTCATAAATATAATAATATTAGTTTAAACATGTCATTTTAAATGTTATTGACAATACATTTCTTTACTTTAATTTAAATGGCTCTCATACTTCTCCATAAGTTTAAGCTCAGGAATGTCAACAGTGTGACGTTGCCCTGGTCTCATAGTCCTCAGCGGAAATCAAACTGGGCCAGGTTTACACCGATGCCCCCAGACAGCCATGAAAATGAAGCTCAACTCACATTCCCTTCCACTCACAGCTCCAATCATAAAGAATATAGCTCAAATCTGTTTTCCCTGGCTCATCATTAAGAGACCCGAGGACAGAATGAGAGCTGCAAATTTTCAGTCTAAGGCTGATCTCAACCCAAAAAAAGAGACCCTTAGGAGGCTCTGCTGTTTTAAAAACAGACATTTGTGTCCGGCCCTTTGTGTGGTCCTTAATCTGCCCCTATAAAGACCAGTAGCCATATAATTGCTTTCACATTTTAATGAGGGAGGGTTATTTTGGTATCATCCTTGAAAAAAAAAATGCTGCTTTATCAGAGATGCTCACTCAAAATTGAGGTTATAGATCTAAATGCGAAGCTGCATACAGCACATATCTGCGGTAGATCTGTATATTTATTGATTCTCATTCACAAACTTTGTTGTTTGATGAGTCATTTTTTAAATGTTAATTTAAAAGACCCCATTCAAAAGAGTCATTTTCGTGAATCAAACTACACAAATTGTGTTCTGTGTTAATTGACTAAAAGGACTAACTCTTTGACTCCTGGTCAAAAGAGTCTTGTGATTCTGTAATTACAATGGTTGTGCTTTGTTTTGGATTCTGTAAGAAAAATCAAAATAAATAAATAAATAAATAAATCTGTTTAAAAGAGTCTGTTTGTGATTTTGACCAAACTGGTCATGCTACAATGCCTTGACAGGGCCATTTTCTAGCTGTCTAAGTCCATTGGCATCATTCCTTTGGCCTGTTGTACATTTTGACTTGCTAAAAAGAACTGGCTCATTCGTTTGTCATTTATCTATAATTCTGACTAAACTGGTTGTGCAATTTGTTGTTGTTTTAGTTAAATGTTTAGAGAATTGCTTTGAAATAAATACATTTTTATTAAATGTTTGACATAATCTCAATTGAAACACGAAAAAGGGGCAGGACATAGTAGCTCCTTTGTTATATATGTATATATATATATATATATATATATATATATATATATATATATATATATATATATATATATATATATATATATAAAACAATAGTGTTTGGTTTTTATCAAAGGTCTGTTAGGAAAAGGGAATAAAAAGTGTCTTGAAGGGGGCAGGACATGTCAGATATTAGAGGACATTCAATTGGTCAGAACATTTGATGAGAAGCTGAAGTATGTGGTGATGTCATAAAATCAATGATTAATTTAGGCGTAAGTGACGAACTGCAAGTTTAGATGTTTATCTTTTAAATGTGAATTGTGTCACTGTTTTGGAGCACATTAGCTTATATATATATATATATATATATATATATATATATATATATATATATATATATATATATATATATATATATATATATATATATATATATATATATACATACATATGCTTAAAAATTATATACTGATACTAACTTCTAAAAAAATATTTTAATTTTATGAGACCCTACAAAGAAGTTGGCTCCTTTCTCTGTCAGCCAACCTTCTAGGAAGAAGGCAGAAGCTTCTGACGGAGCAGTGACTGAGAAATGCAGACCGCCAAAACACTCGGCTTTGTTTAGATTTTAGTAACTATAACTTTGGCTTTTTATTCAGTTTTATGGTCTCCTTTTATCTTTAACAATATAAGCTATAACATAAACTTGCCTTTTACTGCAAAAACGGTGTTTTAACGTGTGAGTACCATGGTAAAACAGTGTAAACAATAGGTCTCCGGCAGAAATGGTGACATAAACAAATGAATAACCATCCATAATTCAACACTATTGTGTCGGTGGACTAAATGTGTTTGATGGGATGTTTTTCTGTGGACTCTTACCTTTCAAAAAAAATAAACCGTGATGTACAGCAATGAATGCGTGTGTGTGTTGGTATTACATGATATGTACTTCATATCTAATAAGCGTTTTCTGTAAAACTTACACAAATTTAGCAAATACATTCTTTATAAGCTTTCCATTGAAAAACAACTAGCTGCAATGGGTGCTTAGGGGATGTAGCTTTAAACTGATGTAGAGTTTTTCAAGATTACTCTTGTCCTTTTTGGTGTAATCTATTCATAAACATTGACATACGGAAAAACAGCGCCTCAGTGCGACCTCGTCGGGGCGCTGTGGAAGGGGTTAAAGAGGTTGTGACTCTGATTAAACTGGTTGCTTGGTTTCTGATTTATTAATACAAACAGGGCTCGAAAGACTCAGTATTGACTACATAGACTACATGCCAGTGCATTAAGCCCAATATGCTAACAGAAACATGTTTTCTTGCCATTATTTTGCAGTACATCTCATTACATTTACTTTACAAGCAGTTTTTATCATCAACCATAAATCAGTCTGAAATGCTGGTCATGATTAATTGTAAAACCAATATATTTACACAACCCATTTTCTGTCCTATGCTACTCTCCATACAGCAGGCCATGTTTATGAGGGTCAGAGTGTGATACCAGTGTGTTTACAGTAGTTGGCCTGTTTCCATACACCTTGTCTGTTCTGAACACGGGATTGTAATGAGGTTCAGTTGATGGACGGCAGCATCAGACACCCCAACACCATTCAATCCCCTACCGCACGGCTTAGAATCAGGATTACCGGACATACCATCACTCTGTCTTCATTGCCGCTGAGGGACATGGAGAGACCACGGTCCACAGCGCAAACAAATTACACGCTCAGCTAAATGGCATGCTGGCTATTTATTTGCAGGAGAGCCACTCTCGATGGAGTTAAGTTCAGAGGAACCGTTGAATTCTCAATCTAGACAGACGGTCGTTTTGTTGGTTAGAGATGTAGTTAGCTTCAGGAACTGACGCTATGAGACTAGACATGTGCTGTTGGCTACTGAAGTGATACTGAAAGCTGGGAATTAGTCTACATTGGCTGATCTCGAAGGGAGGAGTTTTCTGCCTCGTCTGGCTCCATGTGATGAGCTCGCTCACTACATTGCACTTGTCTTTGTGAAGATCAAACGTCTTTTCAGCTTGACAGGGCCATTTTTTAGCTATTCCAGTCTCTTGGCTTCATTCTTTTCCTAATTCAGTCTGAGATTAAGGTCTCCTTGAAATTAAAATAGGACAGCACAGTGGCTCAGGAGTTAGAACTTTCACCTCACATCAAGAAGGTCGCTGGTTTGAGTCCAGTTGGTCATTTGGCATTTATGTGTGTAATTTGCATGCTCTTCCTGAGTTTGTGTGGGTTCCCTCCAGGTGCTCCTTTTTCCCCACCATCCAAAGACATACGCTAGAGGTGAAATGAATACAATCGGCCATAGTAGATGAGTGTGTGTGAATGAGAGAGTGTACGGGTCTTTCCCAGTGCTGGGTTGTGGCTGGAAAGCCATCTGCGTAAAACATATGCCAGAGTAGTCGGTGGTTAATTCTGCTGTGGCGACTCCTGATAAATCAGGGACTAAGTCAAAGGATAACGAATGAATGAATGAATGAATAAATGAATGAATGAATGAATGAATGAATGAATGAATGAATGAATGAATGAAATTAAAAATATTTTTTATTTATAAGGTTATGAGCTTGTATGCGCTTAAACAAAGACATTTAGAAGATATGTGACGCCAGACCACAAAAACCAGAAGTGTCAATAGTTCAAAATTGAGAATTTGTCATCACCTGAAAGGTGAATAAATAGGCTTTTTACTGTTATGTTTTTTGTTTTTAGGATAGAACAATATTTAGCTGAAATACAATTTGAAAATCTGGAATCTGAAGGTTAAAAAATATCTAAATGCTGAGAAAATCACTTTTAAAGATTAATTTTAATTAATGCACATAACTATTAAAAAATGTAGTTTATATATATATTTACTATTGAAATAATACTTACCTAATGTTCTATTCCTTTTTGCATAAAAAAATCTATAATATTGAACACTATAGTGTATTTTTATTTATTGACAAAAATATACCCATGCAACATACACTGTAAAAAATGCAGGGTTCCACACTATTCATTCATGTTGTCCCAACATAAATCGATTATATTAACTTGATAATTTAAGTAGATTGAACAAAAATTATTTTTAGTTGTCCCAAAATAGTCTCAAGAATTGTGTTATTTCAGCTCATTTTAAATAAGTAGTTTGAACAAGCAGGAAAAATAATTTTTGAGGGCTCAGAGTCAGACATAACCATTAAAACATGCAGTGTTAAAGTTGCTTACAATATGGATCAATGATTTTAATGACATTACCCCATTACTCTACAACTTCTAACCAATCAAATATTTTACTATTGTCGCTCATCCGGGATACAAACAGATATTGTGTGCAGTCTCCAATTCTCACTCCATCCGACACTGACTGGCAATGTCACTACTCGAGTCCTCACTTCATCTGATGCTAACTGCTGATGCTTCCTATCTGCTGCCCTCTATCCCACGGTGCCAACTGAACTTGTGATTGAGAGAGGATCAAGATGCTATCTGTGTCCTTTCTACAACCAAATTCAACCTCCTTATTCAATCTCTCCATCTTTCTCATTCAACAAAAATAACATATTGTTTGAACATAAAACGGCGAGTATGGTCTCATGAAATTAATATTATGTCTAAAAAAAAAAAACACTCACAATACTAAAACTAAGAACAAAACATGTCTAAAATACTCCTAAAGCAACTCACACTTCCTGTTTAGATGTGTATCTTAACAGACAGTGACAGCTGTATGTTGGCTCTCCTCTCACCAATCAGAAATCCTTTATTTCAGTATGGGAGGCGTGACAACATTTCAGCCAATCAGGCAGAAAAGATTTTTCCTGACTACGTTGGCATAAATAGTTTATGAAGGTGTTCACACTTAAAGTAGGAATGAAATGGAAATTAAGTTTGTCCATCCCCTTGAAATGATCCTGAAAAAAAACGGTTGGGGCATGAATTTGTCCTTTGGGAACCGATTGGATCATTGGAAGATGGGCGTTGCTAACAAAATAGAAGGGATGGCTGATGCAAAACTGACATTTTTGCACAGTGTGAAGATACCGAACTGCAGACATTTCAAAATACTGCTCCAAAATATCTAAAAAAAAAAATACCCAGGTCACGTGACTAAAGTGATTCAGAGATCGGTATCTACACACGCATTCCCAGACCTGACGAACATGCGTTTGATTGACAGTTTCTGAAACAAAATCACCATCTCCCGTTGGCTGGTGAACATGTATAGATAGGTATAGTGCAACTGTCCTGCAAGTGACCTGAGTTTGAATCCCGACTTATACAAGTACCCAGATATTGTGACTTAATGTCTTTTATTGATGTAAATCAGGTAGTGACTTATACAAGTACCCAGATATTGTGACTTAATGTCTTTTATTGATGTAAATCAGATAGTGATGTTGATGTGGGAAGCGAATGTTGTGGCATTTGATAAAAGATTCTAAGCTTGTATGAATTTTAACTAATTTATGAAGATCACAGATACACTGCACTACATAGAGTTAGGCCAAGAACAAAGGAAACATGAGGGTACACATAACAAACACCAGGGATTGCATGACATGACAACATGAGAGAAACATGATAAAGACAACCAATGAAAAACAAAGCACATGACTAAATCAACCAATGAAAACAGGACACACACTAAGGAGCACATGGCAGGATAACAGGGCAGGAAACAGGACAGGCAAGACAACATGAAACACATTTCAAATGGTTGTTAGTCATAACAGTGAGTAACTATTTATACTGTACATTTCACACACATACACAATCAGCATACAAGCATTTAGGACATTTAAAATTAAGTATGTCTGTTACACACAGTTACAGTTTTTCTAATGGTACATCGTGTAAAATATAAAAGGAGCATACACATCTGTCTACACTGTAAAAAAAATCATGGTTTTCTTAAATTTTTAAGCTGAATTATGACTCTGTTTAAATTTTATTATGTTAAACTGACTTAAAACAGCTTGCATAACTTATGAAATAAAGTTGGAACATGATTAACTTAGTTTAATAAGGTACAATGAACTAAAACATATGTCATTATCACTAATTGATCATATATATTTGTACACTGTATTGTTATTTGGTTATTTTTAGAATATCAATATGCGCCACTCTTCATATTCACTTTTCCGTTTAAATTATGTAGTTAAAGTCATGCATTGAAGCTGTGCCTTTCAAGGTACTTCAATGGACTTTTAAGTAGCGAAGCCTTGCTAAAGTTAATCTATTGTATGAGATTCATAAGGATGGCTGTGCTACAACAGAGCACCTGGTCTCAATGACTTTCAACAGTAAGTCAATTAACTCTAATTACAGCTTGTGGCTCAAGGCCTCACAGTAAGAGGCAAGACGTCAGGACGATCTACAGCCACACATTGAACCCGCAGACATGGTCTTCTCGCCTGCAATCTGCATCCAACCACCCGCCTCATAAACATCATCCTCTTTTGTTTAATTAAGACGACTCCTGCTGATCTCACACCTCCAGCTCGCTTATTCACACACAGGTGTTCTGTACTGTTGCTACACTGGAAGAGCAGAACACATTGCTTGAGGGAATAATGAATCAAGAAACAAAAATCCATACCATAAGAAAAATCAATTGCTGAAAGAATGTTCTGCTTTTATGTTTATTATTTAATGTTCAAGATACAGAAATGAACACAATTTATTCAAGTGTGGAATTCTGATGTAGAAATTCTAAGTATTGATAAGTGATATTGTAAATTTAAGTATTGGCAGTATTTATAAAACATGTTTAACATTTTGTACATTGTCTCAATTAACAATTTTTTGCATAAACAGAGAAAATATTATCTAAATCAGTGTTTCTCAACCTACATTTTAATGAAAATTTTATTGATTTTACAATAAAATACTGATTTAGATCAGTGGTTCTCAACCACGTTCCTGAAGGGCCACCAGCTCTGCACATTTTCCATGACTCCTTAAGCAAAACACTCATTAAGCAAAACACTGCATTAGCAGAGACTAAAAGGCCTGTAATGTCTGTGATAGACAAAGGAGACATCAGAAACATGCAGTGCTGATGGTCCTCCAGAAACGTGGTTAAGAACCACTGATCTAAAGCAGTATTTTATTGTAAAATCTATTACATTTTCATTAAGTTTAACAGCCATATACTGAAAATGTAAGTAAAAATAAATGTATTCATCAAAAAAACTATTTATAATTTGAAACATTTTTACAGTGTAGCAATAAACAGTTCAATGGATACATACATAACAAAATACAATTACTTTAATTTCAAAGTTATTTACAAATACATTTAAGAAATTATAAATATTAACAATCAGAACTTGAGAAATGTGGGTAGATTTTAGCTCTGGCAGGTAAGACTGCTGCTCCCACTAGCCATAAGGCTGGTTGGAAAAGCAGGGTTCGCCAATAAGGATGGTCCATGTGTGCAAATGTGATCTTAGAATCGACCGTTCGTGCGAGCAAAAGAAAGCAGATTATTACCTTATGAGAGGATGATTACTCGCGTGCACAGGTGATGTGATGCGCACTCCTGTTTACTTGCGTGAAACAACTGTGTGTAGAGGAAACCCAACTAGCGTGATTGGTTCTCTTCGAAATAGACTAGACAAAAAGCGATGCTTGTGTACCCACAGTCCTGCTCAAGAATGAATTTACACACACATATATATATATATATATATATATATATATATATATATATATATATATATATATATATATATATATATATAGTTTAGTTAGGGGGAGTGGCGAAGGTGCGGGAGGTGGCGCTGAGAGGGGCACCTCAGCCAATGAGGGCAGAGGAGCAGTGGCTCTAGCCACCGGGCCACCCTCCTGTACATTGCCCTGACTGTGTGCATGTAATTATCCTTGATATCCCTGATCATCACACACAGTTTTCACCTGATTTCTTTTGCTTACAGTTATTTTTGTAAATATAGTTTAATTATCATCCTTCACAATAACATTGCTTTAATGTGAGATTAACTCCCCATTTTTGTGTAGTAACTGTTTATTAGGGACCTTTAGTCAGGACAGATTACTGTGCATATTTTAGATACATGATAATAGAACTTTTTAAATTTAAAATTTTTTAAAAGAAAAGTTTTGTTGAATAAAAAGTACATGTATGCAGCTATATTTTGTTTGTTTTGACACTTTTAAAATGTGTGGCCAAGAAATAATAATTTCTTTTTGGTGTGGTCAGAGATAAATTTGGTAAATCCTTAATTTTGAGCCCTAAAAAGTTATGTGAAATAAAAATTAATTGCAATGCAACACAACCCATTTGCTCAAGCACAGTGAGCAAGCACATACACAACACACACAAAAAGTGAAATGAATGCGGAGACATGTGGACATAACACATCTAAATCAAGTAATTTTAGCATGTCAAAGTCACATTTATTTAGATACAATATATTTTCCAAACAACAAAAGTGTGGCTAGTGACCTTGGAAATCTACTAGCCACAGTGGCTGGAGATCCAAAAAGTTGATGTCGAGCCCCGTTAACAATGCTTTTCAAAACATGAATACATTGATTTTTAAATAGAAGTTTTATAATGTATTATATTATGTATATATGTATTTTTATTATATATATATATATATATATATATATATATATATATATATATATATATATATATATATATATATATATATATATACATATATATATATATATATATATATATAAATATATATATATATATATATATATATATATATATATATATATATATATATATATATATATATATATATATATATATATATATATTATACAGTGGTCCCTGGCTATAACGTGTTTCACAGCCTCACAGTTCCACTTTTTTGTGTGTGTGTAATCTGACATGCTTCTTTACAGTGCATTGTGTTCTGCATTCTGATTTGTGCAGTGTGTTCTGTGTCCTGACTGGCTGTAGATTATTGTCAATCAAACCGTGCCGTATCTCCTGTACAGTACAGAATGCGTTCAGCTTGCCAAATTTACATAAATCTTTGATCGCTAGCAGTTTGAATCTGACGTGATGTACTGTAGCCTATGTTTGTAATTTTTCTCTTACACCACAGTGTCATGAACTGCCAGCTATTCCAGTATGTTTTACACAGCAAATGCCCTTCCAGCCACAATCCAGTACTGAGTAACACCCATACAATCTTACGTTCACACTCATACTATTGCCAATTTTAGTTCAACCAATTCACCTATAGTGCATGTAATTTATAGTGCATGCATAGCACCCGGAGGAAACCCACACAAAAACAGGGAGAACATGCAAACTCCACAAAGAAATGCCAACTGGTCCAACCGGGCCTCAAACCACCGACTTTCTTGCTGTGAGGCAAAAGTGCTAACCACTGTCGCCCTAAAGGGAATGTATTTGATTGAACTTCTTGAAAAACAAATAAAGAAAGTGAGTAAATAGGTGATTTCCTCGGTGCTGTAATGTACCGTATATGCGAGGTGTCTCTCTCTGACATTTAGTTACCCGTATCTGCATTAAGCACAATTAGTATCATGCAGTCAGCGTTCCGTCTCTGCATTTTGGGATGAGCCCCACAGGTTTAAGCTGACACTGCAGACCGTGGGATATCTGCACCATTAAAGCTAATAACATATGGAAATGAACTGAACTTGTTTTTGGCAAGGGATATTCAAGTCATTTGAATCTGTGTTAGTCACACATCGAGAGGTCTAATTCGTCATCCTTAAGATGTGCCATGATTTAAAAACACATTTCACTTCACTGATATCACCACGGTTGTAGTAGATGTTTGCCAGTGTTAACTTAGAACTGCGAACTGACAGCTGATGCTTACAATTGCAAAACATTTTGCTGCGGTGAACAAAATTTAATGAAAACAGTTTAACAAAATATCAGTAAACTTATACAAATTTTTGATTTTAAGGTGATGAAGATGAATAAATTCATCCATGTGCACACTTATTCAACCACCAAAAGTATTTAAAAGATATGTAGAAATAGTTTTATTATTTACTTCTTTTCTCTCTATTCTTCACCTCTCTACTATATTCGTGGCCAGTTTCTTGCTTAAAAAACATCCAAATGACTGATAATCTTTGAGTTAGATTTAGAGCTGAGATAATAAATCTTCAACTTGACCATTTCTGATGTTTTGAGATATTTTGAAGACCGTTAAATAACCGTTAAAATCAGCTTAAGCTGGTTAGCAAGGCTTAACATAAGCTCAGTCTGGCTTTACCTGGTTTAAATGGCCGGCCAGATGGTCTTTCAGTCTGACCAGCTTTACAAATCCCAAATGCTTTTTTGAAACCATTAAAAGAGTCCAGCCTAAACAATTGTGAGACCAGCTAACTATTTATACTGATGATGAGTTGTTTAAGTTAGTCTTAGCTTTCTAATGTGCCTAATATTTTTACAACCGGTGGCCTCAACGAGACCTTAAACGTAAATAAATATATGGTAAGTTAAACAAAGCCAAGCATTAATATATGCCTATTCAAATAAAGAAATTTCTTTACTTTTCATATTAAAATTGTATGACAACTAATGTAACTGAAACAAAAAAATTGTAAACAATAAAAAATAGAAGTAAATAATAAATAAAAAATACAAAATCTATTAATAAAATAATACAAATGAATAATAAAATGATGTTATATATATATATATATATACAGTTGAAGTCAGAATTATTAGCACCCCTGAATTATTCACCCTCCTGTTTATTTTTTTTCCCAATTTCTATTTAATGGAGAGAAGATTTCTTCCACACATTTCTAAACATAATAGTTTTAGTTACTCATTTCTAATAACTGATTGATTTTATTTTTGCCATGATGACAGTAAATATTATTTTACTAGATCTTTTTCAAGACACTTCTATACATCTTAAAGTGACATTTAAAGGCTTAACTAGGTTAATTAGGTTAACTAGGCAGGTTAGGGTAATTAGGCAAGTTATTGTATAACGATGGTTTGTTCTGTAGACTATCTGAAAAAAAATTTGCTTGAAGGGGCTAATAATTTTGTCCCTAAAATGCTTTTTAAAAAATTTAAAACTGCTTTCATTCTAGCCGAAATAAAACAAATAAGACTTTCTCTAGAAGAAAAAACATTATTAGACATACTGTGAAAATTTCCTTGCTCTGTTAAACATAATTTAGGAAATATTTTAAAAAGAAAGAAAAATTCAAAGAAGGGTTAATAATTCTGACTTCAACTGTATATATATATATATATATATATATATATATATATATATATATATATATATATATATATATATATATATATATATATATATATATATATATATATATATTAGATATAGATTATATAAACTGAAAATAAATACGTTTTCTATTCTATATTCTTTCTAATGGTAATAAATAATAAATATTGACAACCACTAATCTAAAGCCAAATGTCATCATTTCCCACATCATGTAATTCTATGCCGTCAGTGTTTTTAACCCAGGACCGGTTTATCTGTGCAAAGCTTAAATGCATCAAAGTCAGTGTTGAAGTGGGACCAGCAGGTCAGTAGCGCAGGGGCTTTATCTTTCCTTGAGACAGACGCTTTTCCTCTTGCTCAGTCATGCTCTTTGCTTGGCACTTTACCGTCTGCCATCACCTCTGGCAGAGCATGTACACAGTTCTGAAACGAAGGTCGACGATCCTCCATTTCTACATCACAGCTGCTTTATTTATGCTGCCCTCTGGAGTAGCATCGCTTTGATCCGGGGATAAACACTGAATTCTTTCCAAAAGAGGCTGTTTGATATGTATCATGAAGGCATAAATGGAGCGTTCGTATACTTGCGGATTAAGCATGTTTCTTTTTTCTTATATTTATGGCAAGACACTGCAGAATACAAATGTTTTGTGTGTGTGTGTGTGTGTGTGTGTGTGTGTGTGTGTGTGTGTGTGTGTGTGTGTGTGTGTGTGTGTGTGTGTGTGTGTGTGTGTGTGTGTGTGTGTGTGTGTGTGTGTGTGTGTGTGTGTTTTTTAAGCACCTGTCAATTTTGAGATTTTGGACATTTTGTTTTTTTATAGGCGGATCATTCCTTCTGATAAATCAGGGACTAATTCAAAGGAAAATGAACGAATGAATGATTTTATTTATGTAATTTATATCTACAGTATATTCATTAAAGAGGAATGTGCTGATGATTTGATTATCCAATATATAGCCTTTTACTGTACATAAAATATTTATTTATTTATTTTTGCTGTTTGCAGTATTAATTAAATTATGGACCGATAAACAGACTTAAAATACCCTGTAAAACTATTTCCTCTTAAATATCAAAATATGGCAAGAATTTTGAACACATTCACAGGGCTCAATGACAAGGACTGCCTGATGGCCCGGGGCCAGCATGTGAGGTGCTCGGGATAGTAGACATGATCATTACTGACTACTGTCCCTAAAGTTTAATTTGTCTGCGACTATTTATCAGTTGCGTGCAAATACAGTCTTAGAATTGAGAAACAGGTTTTTAAGTCTTCAAATGCTACCTTTCCCTGTGATGTCGTAAGCACTATATTGGTTTTCAGTTTCTCTTATCTGATTGCATGTTGTAAGCATGTTATTTTTTTTCCATAACAACCAGTACAGTAAGAGTCAAAAACATCAAATGATGATACTAAAAGAAAATGTTTGTTTCTAACCTCTTGGAAGCAGACATTTATGAGGCATTATTCAGACATAGCTATTTACTTTTTTTTTGGTTGGGCCAGTGAAAATATTGGCAGGGCAAGTAAAAATCTAAACCACTGGTCTGATCAGGCCAGTAGAAAAAATCCTTAGCGTTGAACCCTGCTTACAGACTTTTCTGCAAGAAATGCGAGCAACCTTGCATATATTAATGAAATGTTGCTTTAATTGCAGGATTCAAATATAACATTTTAGAAAACTTGTTATACAGCAAAAATGTTTGCAAATTTTAATGTAATTAATCAACTAATGAAGTATGATTAAAGTATTTGATTTTTGCTTACAGCCTCTTGCCTTATGTTGGATTTGCGCTGTCTGCTTGTGTTCATGTCTCTAATCCTATTAGCTTCAGGAATTGTTCTATTACATGTGAGCTTTGCCATCACCACTTGTGAACTTCTCAAAGTAAAGCACAACATCACAAATAATTAGTTTCATGTCAAAGGCTTTGTTTATTGAATTGTTTGTCTTGCACGTCTCTTTAAACGACATTAATGCCCATCTGTTGGTTCTCCATGGTGTGGACCTGTGGTGTCATTTCTGTCAACGGGTTGCTTTATATTTGGGTTGCCTACTTTGATTCTGGGCTTAATTATTCAAGTTCTTCTAAAATGTGTGGGCGTTTTAATTGATTTTGAAAGAGCATTTTGGTGTTTTGAGTTGATGCAAGAAAGCTGACGTTGTTGTTGTTGTCGTTGTTGTTGTTGTTGTTGTTGTAAAAGCATTTCCAATCGAGTAATAAGATGCTTAAAAAATACATGGTAGAAAAAATAAATAGTATAATACATACACTACCGGTCAAAAGTTTGGGGTTGGTAGAACTTTTAAAGGTTTTTCACCAAAGCTGCATTTATTTAATCAAAAATAGAGTACAAATAGTAAAATTGTGAAATAATATTGCACTATAAAATAACTGTTTTCAGCTTCATTACTTCAGTCTTTAGAGTCACACGATCCTTCAGAAATCACTCTTATTTTTCTTATTATTCCTATTCTTCTTCTTCTTCTTATTATTATTATTATTATTAGTAGTAGTAGTAGTAGTAGTATTAGCATTAATATTAGTATTCAAAGCAATAATGACTGGAGTAAACAATTTAACAATTGTTTTACATTTAATAAATGCCAATTAATAAATTTTACTTTCTATAAAACTAAAATAAAAAAAAATTCAAAAAACATTTAAAAAAAACTGACCCCATACATTTGACCGGTACTGTGTATATATATTTGAAACTTGCGTCAATAATCATCATTTTGTTCACTGTGCAATAAGCAATTGATTGCATATTAATTTTGCTAAACCATAATATTAACAGTTTTCAGTAGAAACAGTTTTCTCTCAGGAATAGCTATTCAGTTTCATTTTCATAAATAACCTTTTGCATAATAATAAATAATCTAAATAGTATAAAATAAAAACCTTTTAACTTGCATCAATAATGTGTTGAATCCTCAATTTGTCCAGTGTTCAATAAGCAGTTGGTTACATATGTTAATTGTGCTAATATTTAATATAGTTTTTTATTATTATGTTTTATTGTAAAAAACTTTTCTGTCAGGAACAGCTATTCAGTTTCAACCAAAAACCCAGAATGGCCAATTAATATAATTTTAAAGTATAAACTCTAAATTATTTATTTATTTTATTTTTTAATAAAACTTTTTTACAGCATGGAGGTAATAAATGTGTTCTAAACGTTGAGATACATCTACATCAAATGCATCAAGTCAGCGAACAACTTTTTGAAGTACAAAATTGTTATAAAAAATCTCTGTGAAAGCAGAAATGTTCATTCATAAATTACCTTTTGCATAATAATAAATAATCTAGACAGTATTAAATATATATATTTTTAAACTTGCATCAATAATGTGTTGAATCATCAGTTGTACTGTGTGCAATAAGCAGTTGATTGCATTTATTAATTATGCTGGAATATAATCTAAATCCTTTTTTTTTTTTTTTTATTGTGGAAACCATTATCTCTCAAGAATAGATTTTCCGTTTCAAGCAAATACCAAGAATGGCCAAGTAAAACATAATTTTCAAGCACACAATCTGAAATAAAAATTTTTCTTATAAAACACATTTTTTACAGCAAACGTTGATATCCATATCAAATGCATCAAGTCGGCGAACAATATTTTAAAGTGGAAATAAAAAAAAACTCTAAAAGCAGTAAAAAAAAAAATGTATTAACAACATTTAGCTTAACTACTAATAATAAATAATGTAAATAATTTGACTTAAGGTTAACATAAATAGTAAAAATAAATATTTAGCTAAACTTCAAATTAATATTAAATTTTCATACTCTATTACGACGTCAAAGCCAAAAAATGACTACTTTTAATTACTGTTTTAATAATTATTGTTGTTTTTTATTTTGTACATTGTATATCATTTGTTGTATTTCTATTTATTTATTTATTTATAGTTTTTTTTAGGAAAAAGTGTGATGTTGCTGCTAGTCACTTCGTTTCTTCGGATCACAGAGTGTTAAAATAAAACCTCGGAGCTCCTTTACCATCTGTTCTTACAATATGGTACCTTGTAACCTTGAGAAGATCACAAAACAGTTGGCTATGCCTCTTTTCCCTAAGCTGTTATTACTTTTTGTAATTGCCTTCAAGTCAGACTGCTTTAAAATATAAAAATAGTACAAGCTCTTAAGTTAATAAGACTTTTCACAATTTTTTTTCATTCACAGGAAACTGTTTAACTACTGCAGAGTCATTATAACCATAGCCTGTTATTCTTTTTTTCATCTTGCCTAAAGATAGAAAGTTAACGCTGCATCCTCTTGCACATCATGCATGCATAGACTGAAACATATACTGGAAGTGCAATGGGATCGGATGATCAGCGTGGTAATGAGGCCATCCAATAACGTTCTCTCACCCTGAATGCCCTCTGTTTTGGCATGTCCTCCACCTAGAGGGCATCCCAGGCCCTTTAGTTTCCAGAGTTACTGGCCAAAGGCCCCCGTGTGGTGTATGAAGTTTTTATTTTTTATTTTTGGAGTTTAAATTTGACATGCTACCCCAGAGATGCAGAGTTAACTTCATTGGCTGGTTGGGTGAGAAGTGAAATGTTAGGCTGAAGCAGTTGTTCTCAGTGGAGTTCCTCTGTCTCATTTACTGCCAACCACAAATTAACCATGCATGCTTTTGCTGTGTTAAAAGGAATAAAAGTGTACACTGTGAAATGTAGTTCACTGCACTTTAAAAAATAGTGGTTACTTTGCTTTTTTGTTTCATTTTATTTATTTATTTTTTAATGTAAAGTACTTTTGATCTCATAAGACTAATGATTTTTTATTAGATAGTACATTTATTTTAAGAAGTTAAATTAACATATAATGATTTATTGATCATACAGTCAAGAATCTTTAAGAATTATGAATCTTTAATCCAAAATAATCAGTGAGAAACATTTTTATTCATTTTATAATTTAATATATATTCTATATGTATTATAATGTATAATAAACGGCAGTTAAAATTCTCTAGTAGCATTTATAATATTTTTATCTGATAAATTGCAGTAAAACATTTATATTACAATAGAAATTATTTCTCAGTGTTGATAATAATAATATTAATGGTACATGAGCACCAAAAAAGCTTATTAGATTAATTTCTAAAAATTCTAATCATGTGACAAAGTAGACTAGAAAAAATGAATTTGTTCTGCCATTTTATGAATAAAGAACATCAAACAAATTTGCCTCTGAAAGCTGAAGTAATAATGCTTTGAAGTTTGAATTCATCACAAGTTTATACAACATACATTATATTTTATTTATTAAATTACTGCTTAGCTGTATATTGATAAAATATAAAATAAATTCTTCATTTATAAAAGATTTTAAAAAATGGCAAAAAAATGTTGCGACCCCAAAAAACACATTTATTACAGTCTTTGTTCATTATCATTGTTAATCAATAGTTTGATGACTCATGACTCGCATTATTGCTGTTAATATAAAATACATACCCACAGAGACCCGCACCTTTTTGCATCCGGCCGGGGTTTCTAAATCTACTAAAATGTCCAGTTTTGCTGTCATTTTCTAAGCTGTTGTTATTTTATGCACACAGCCGCAAGAGATGTATTAAATAATTAATTCTTTTATCTAAACGACTGAGGAAAAAACTTTACTAAATACTCTGAGCGGACGAAATTACATTTAAATTGGCTGTCAAATGTTTGTACACCATTTGAAAAGAAAAATCAGCTCATTTTGTTTATTTCTACACATTTTATTCTTGTAATTAATATAATTTTTAGAGAAATTGTCTGTTTTATGTCTTTATTTCTTAAGTCCCTCATTTCTCATTTGCTGTATATTTTATTAATTTGATGATGTCAATATGTTACATATTTTATACATTTAAAATGCTTTAATAGCTTTTATTAGGAAAAAATTGCATAAAAGAGAAATAGTGTTTCAACTAGTGTCTCTCTGGCTGTAATGTAAAGTGGACGCTGGACAACAGAGTGAGAATCCTTTTACAGATTTGATTAAACAGAATTGTCAGGCAAGCAATGGTCAATACAGCAACAAACAGAAGTGTATGGGCAATTCAGAGTCGTAGTTGGAATAACAGGCGATAGGTCAGAAAGCAAGCAGCAAACAATGTAAACAAACAAAACACAAAGCAAGGTCTAAACACGGAAGGCCTCTGTCCATCATGGCCTTCTAACCATCCCCCTATCTTAATTGGCTTCATCACTCGGTCTCCTTTCCACCTTTCACCTGGTGTGTAGTGTGTGGTCTGGCGCTATATGGCTGCCATCGCATCATCCAGGTCTATGCTGCACACTGGTGGTGGATGTGGAGATTCCCCTCAATGTGTAAAGCGCTTTGAGCCAGATTTGTAGTTCGTGTGAAGTTGGATGTTCTCCAGCGATCTATGGTGGTTAGATTGCTGGTGATCGTGACACCTAATATTTCCACAATTTTTTTTTCTTACTTTAAACCATTGAAAAGAAAAGGTTTAAAGAGCCCATATTATGGGTTTTTGAAAATTCCCCTCCATGTAGTGTGTAACACAGCTCTAAGTGAAGTGAAGTATCCAGCTAAGGCTTAAATCTGTAAGAATACAGTGTTTAAAACGGTTGATTCATCTATAAAAGAGTCGACTTATAGTGCTTCAAACGAGTCGCCTTGATACCGAGTCATTAGGTGTTTCGCCATGACGTACGAACGAAACCAAGTTATTCACGTGCACGCGCAAACCCGGGAGATTTCAAACTTGAGGCCCCGCCCTCTGACGCAGAAACCCAGACACACACACACACACACACACCCACAAACACACGCACACAAACATGCTGGTCGATTGAAGTCACACTGCAGATGGATATTATATCGAGTCTCTACCCAAAGATTAAACCTCAGCATTATAACCAAGCAGTTGGAAACTACTGGAAACTTCTGGAAGCTACATGCTACAAAGAATACTTCATCTGCGTTTGTTATAGGAAGGATCAGTAAAGAGTAACTTACTGCTGGACGTCAGGATGGGTTTCTTCCATTTCTCAAGTGTGAGTACTTGCGATTAAAGTTGCCTCGTTGACTCTAGCTTGCAAATGTATTTAGTTGTGATTTGTTACTTGTAACCGAGTGTACTGTATCAGGTTACCTGGCTATATTCTCTTATCGCGTGCAGTCACGTTAAAAACGCGACGCGTGCTGCTTTGTTTATAGAGCTCCGTGGTAGAGTTCTGCATTTCGCGGCTGTCCCCGCGCCAGTTTTCTGCGGCGCGGGAATAAATTTCCGAATAAATCGCGGGAGCGGTCGGTAACGGGTTTAATTTGGGACGGTAGCAGGCTGTCTAGCAATATCACGGATATTGCTATGTGAATGAGAAAGATGTGTCTGCTTGGTGCTTGTGTGTATGTGTGTTAGTGCACACGCGCGCGTATGAGAGAGAGAGAGAGAGCGCGAGCGAGAGCTTTGTGTGCTTGGTGCTGTGTGTGTGTTTATACAGGAAGCTTGGCTGTCTGGACTGTATAGCTGGGTGATTTTTGGTTGTGTTCTCCCCCGCTCTTTAGCGGGATCGGGCGCGGCGGGCAGAAAACTGGGCGGGTTCTAAGGCTAAAACCTGGCGGGTGCGGGCGGAAGCGGGAGCGTTGTCGTCCGGAGGTGTGTGTGTGTTTTTGTGTGTGTGTGGCAGCTAAAATCCACGCCTACACTATCGAGCGTGTATGAACTGTGATTACTTTTTATATTGCTGATTAGCTATTGGGCATTTTACTCTCTGACTGAAGGCAGTCGACCAATCGCGACAGACTGTCATCGGTCCAATCAGCGCAGATTAGCTTCGCGCTAAGGAGGGGTTTGGGAACAAATGAATCACTGGACGATTCATACAGGAGTCGCTGGGATAATTTGGTAAAAATAAATGCAGATTATAAGACCGTGAAAGTGTTTTTGACCTTGCATGCATATTAGACTGTTGTTGGAGACCCTTACAACCAAGATATGACCCTATTTCATGTATAATATGGGCTCTTTAAAACTAGATAATTATATTAAAAAAATCATTTTAAAAATGAAGTTATATTTTGTTTGTCACATATCGTTTATGTGCTGTGGGTAAAAGGTGTGTTTCAATCTGGCAACCGCAAGTATATTTCAAACCTGTGGGAAGCACTAAAGGATATTATATATATTTATATTATATTATATTATATTATATTATATTATATTATATTATATTATATTATATTATATTATATTGAAAATTAAAACCATACACATTTACAAAAAAAACTCTTTCAAAAGTTTGATATTTATTTAAATAATCACTTTTTGTAACAACACTTTTTTTCTGACTGATTCAGCAAGGTCATTCAAATGGATCATTTGTCAAACTGAGTCAATCGAGTAATAACAATTCATTAAAAAAATCTATTCGTAAGAGTCATTTGTTGGTGGAATAGTCCTGAATCCCATTGTGTTCCAGGCGGCAGGTGATATGATTAAAAGGTTCATTTTGATTAGTTAGCTGTCACATTGATCTGTGTGTTAAACTTAGGGATGCACCGAGGCTAAAATGGACACTTAAAGATGTCCGCCCATAATTTATGAAGATTACCCGATCATTAATCACTGACAACCTGAGAACAAACCGAAAGAAGAAGTCGATTTATGTTCTAAGCCTCCGATGTTCCTCAGCTGCTGATATGTATCGAATAAAATCATGTCTTAAAATGTGTTGAAGTTGAACTCAGTGACCAGGCTTAGCACCAGATGTGTGTATGAATGTTTTTAAGTTAGCGTTAAATCTGCTGAGAAGAATGACATTGTACATATTGGAGTTTGCCCATGCTCTTTCATCTTTCCTTCATAACTCGTCTGACATGGCATTTCAAAGCACCTCATTCCTGCCCCAGAATAGTAAAAAATAAACTCGCCGACAGGAAAGTTTGTCAGTCAGCGAATCTCTTTAATCTGGCCTGCAAATTTGTAAGCTCACTCCAACTTGACACACAACGTCAGGTGCACGTCAATATATGGACAGCTCGTCTCCTTGAAGTCTTTGGTGATTAATAGTCATGGGTTTTGCCAACATCAGTGTCTCTGCCTCCGTTACACAAGAATTAATACACCATCACGACGTTATGATGGCATGTTTTGCTGGAGTGTGGAGATGAATTGCTGCAGCTGCGTATTTGCATGAATATAGTGATTTAATGTAGAGGATGTGGCTTTGTGTCAGACGCAAACACATGGATTGGTAACACGTCAGTGAACCTGAGAAAACGCAGAGCTGTTTTCATTAGCCGTCAAAGACTAATACATACATTTCATAGAAAACTTGACAACTAATATATGCAGGATTTTACGAGCAGGAATATAAGACTGTAAGTCAAGGGGAAATAGAATAGGAAATGCAATGTAGTAAATCTGGCTCATTTGAAAGAGCATTGAAAGAGAATTAACCCATATCCAAGATGCCACGTTTAATGTTGAGGCTCATTGTTTGAAAATTTAAGCTCTCTCTGGATTTTTATTGGATTGTTTTGACTGAAAAAGTTGGTATTAGCTGTTGTTAGCATCATACATGTTTGATAGGGTCATGATAGCTATAGCTAAACCTTTACAGCATTGTTTGACAAAGACAAACACTGACATTTTCTTCATAGTTTTGACATGTTGACATTCTAATCCATATTTGATGTGCTATTTGATATGTTCATGCTCATTGTGTGCATTGTTTGCATAATTAAAGCTCCTTCTGGCTTCTTGTTAAATTATCTTGATTAAAAAAAAATCTATTAATACCTGTAGGAAGCTATGTAGTATCATTAGCATTCACTCCATGGTCATGCTAGCTAAACTACTGAAGAGACATTCTCTATCAGTTTGTGCAGCACATTTCTGCTTTGTTTTTTTTATTTTGTTAAATAAAAAAAAAATTATTACTCGTTAAAAACTATTTGGCATTAGCATGCATCTCACTGGCAGTAGCTTGACTTGGATCATGCTAACTAGCTAAATCTGCACATTTAAGTGAGGGAGGGGATTAGGAAAGATTCTCAAGTCAGGGCTCAAACTTGGGATATCCACAGGGCAGTATATGTTGACACATTGTCCACTATGCTATCAGGGCCGACACACTGCAGTTAGTTTTAATTTAACCAAACCTGCCAACTGTTAACACAGCTTTAATGTTTCTTCAGCAGTTTTCTGCTTTTTGTTTAATTTTTTTATTTAAAAATATTTTAATACTCATTAAAAAAGATATTTAGCGTTAGCACACATCTTACCCTGCTGAAAAATACAGCTTCAACCAGCCTAGGCTGGTTGGCTGGTTTTAGCTGGTCGACCAGGCTGGTTTTAGAGGGGTTTTGGCCAATTTCAGGCTGGTTTCCAGCCATTTCCAGCCTGGTCTTAGCTGGTCAGGCTGGGAGATGACCAGCTAAAATCAGCTTGACCAGCCTAGCCAAGCTGAGAGTCCAGCCAAAACCAGCTATATCCAGCTTAAACCAGGCTGGTCAAGCTGGTTTTAGCTGGATTTGGCTGGTCATTTTCCAGCCTGACCAGCTAAAACCAGGCTGGAAATGGCTGGAAACCAGCTTGGAAATGGCCAAAACCCCTCTAAAACCAGGCTGGTCAACCAGCTAAAACCAGCCAACCAGCCTAGGCTGGCTTAAGCTGTATTTTTCAGTAGGGTATACTTATGGTAGCTTGACTTGGATCATGCTAACTTGCTAAATCTACACATTTAAGAGAGAGTTTCAATTTGAAAAGGACCAAAAACACATTGGTTTGAGAACCTCACAGGTTTTTTCCTCAGTCTTATTACATTCTCTATTCCTCATTTTCCAGATCTTGTTTATTTGAGAGGCAGTATTGTAAAGAAAGGTGATACTTTTTGAAAGCTGTCTGTTGGTATTAGCATTCATCTCAGGCATCATAGTTTTATTGAGCCATTTAGACTAAATGCTTATGCCTGTCTTTGACAGTGGCTGTTTCCTCAGAGTTTTACTTACATTTACATACATTTAATCCTTTAATCATTATTCATGACGCAACATTTTATATTTTCAGCCTCATCGTTTATACAGTTTAAAAACTAAAGCTTTTTTCTGGCTTCTTACTGTGTTATTTTGGCTTGAAAAGATCTGTAATTCAGCCGATTCGAATGTTATCACTGATAGATACACATGGTTAATCAGCTATAGATCACATGCAGCTACAGCCAAAAGTTAACAAGAATTATTTATAGCATTGATTAAATTTCCCATTAATTGTATTTTATTAACGTCTACCCCAAACCTATAACCAACCGTCACAGTAATGTAAAAACACAACTGGATCTGGAGTCTTCTCTATTAGTATAGCTAATTAACCAAGATAATTATTGATAATTATTTATACCATTTATTACATTTCTCATGAATTGTATTTTATTAACGTCTACCCCTACCCCAACCCTAAACCCAACAGTCATAGTAATGTAAAAACAGATCTGGATCTAAAGTCTTCTCTAGTATAGCTGATTAACCATATGGATGGATGATAGCAGCCTCTACTGGCCCATATCTACCAGCTGATAACCACTGATAATGCCTTTTCAATAGAGTGATAACATTCGAAGTTGGTGTGCAATTCTAACATAAAGCTACATGTTAGTATCAGCATTCTTCTCATTGACAGAAACCTGATTGGGTCTTGCTACCTATTTAAACATTTACACATTGGTTTGTCAGAAACAAACACTGAGAGTTTCCTCAGAGTTTTAGCATATTAATTCTTGTCTTCCAGTTTTCCAGCTAGTGTGCTATATTGTGTTCTAAAGGGTATCCATCGTGTGATAGGCTGGGTTGCTAAGTGGCCCATAGTTATCTCTTTGCCAGGAATGAAGATTAAAAGTACGGAACCAAGGAGCATGCCAGAAGAACGTGCTGGCAACACAGCGAGTTGCCACCTATAAAGCTGCGCTGTTTCGGATTTATTTTGTAATTAGGCTTATCGATTTGCAGTCCTATTGTGTTTTACGTGTTCATTTGCCTCCCTCGCGCTTCTCAGCAAGAACACAGCGCTGCACTTTTGTTGTATTGACACTCGCTAACCATGGAGTCCAAACATTTGGCTTCATTCAATATACAGTCTCAAGACTGCTTTACCAAGTCAGAGAAGTTCAAATAACAATATCATAACCAGTCCGGATTTCTCATGCTCTGCGTTTATTTATGTTGTTGAGTCATTTAAGGCACTCTGGTGTTTTCGAGTGGAAACTGGACTGTTTCTTAGGCGGAAATGCTTTCAGTGAACAAACAAGCTAAGTCGTAGACTAATTTAATATGCTGGTCTTTTATGCTGTAAGTATTTCTTCCTTTGTCTGTTTATCATTGTTATTTTTTTCTTCCCAATACATGGATGAGGATATTAGATTACAATGTATTACTCAGGTTAAGTATATACAGAGTCTTTTCAAGCTCAGGGACACAGTAATATAGCAGGCTGCCTGGATGTCTGCACTTAAGACTTGATTTGGTTTTGAAGACGTTTTTCCTTTTTCGATTTGTGCTGAAAGTGTAAGAGCGTTGTCTGGAAATTCATTTTGAGCAAACAAGACAGAACCACTGTTTCCTCCCACAGTACTTTAACGTCTGCGGATATCTCCAGTTGCACTTCATATGCATACACAAACAACTGGGGATGCTGTTTGCTTGACTGCAGATAATGGAGCAAATACCTTATTCATATACTGCCTCACACCGCCACATGACACTTTTGAATTGTGAAGCATTATGATGATAAATGCAGAGATGTGAGACAGTGTTTAGTGTCATCAGGGTTAGTGTTTGTCATTGAAGTAGTGCTGCATTGTCCTTGTTCTAAATCTTATCTTATCTTTTACATTTAAAGCCTGACATACAAATGTAACAATCACATACTAATGTTTCAAAATTTTCATCAACCTTCAACCAAACCTTTACTCTATTATTATCAATGAATATGTTTACATTCACCCTCAAAATGCAATAATAAATATAATATTGAGACTGAATCTTTTTTTATATAATATTTTAATTGAAGTAATGCATTTAAGCTGAGAATTTTTGCATAATCACGTTAATGGTGTATGCTGATTTTAATCACTGTAAACATGTACTGTAAACTCACATAAATTGCTTAATCTCATTATTACTGTCCAAAGTGTGCATATGCTTAGTAGATGTGCACAGATGATGTTTGTGGTTTCCACAGCTTTATGAATGAACTCTGAGACATTCTCTCTTTGAATCATTACACTGTTAATATTATAATGTCAGCATAGTGCTGCATAAATATCAATGGAAATTTTGTTTTGAGAATAATGATGGTAATAATAACCACACTTTTTAGCATATAATCAGAATGATGAATGTTCCGAGTCAAAAGGAGCAAAGAGGTTTGCTTGTGTCATCTTACTGCTTTTAAGTGCTCACTTAATTTATTAGAAATGATCGCATTACTGGTGCACATGTTAATGTTGTAAACATTTGCAGTTGTGGTTGTCCTGCTTAATTTCATTGTAACTGAGATATATTTTGTTCCTTCATTGAATGTATGATTTTTGAATGTATGGACGCTCATTCATTTTTTCATATGCAACAGAAGTAATAGATTTAATGTTCCTTGTTATCTAATGGGTGTTTGTTTTGGGGGTATTTTGACCCCATTCATATGAAATAGTAGCCATATTGGTGCTCATATAAATCAGACCACCTTGTCATTCATGCGATATTTCATTCATGAAAAGTATCATTTTGCGATAAAAGTGACGGATTTTGTGGTGGTAATTTCCGGAAATTTGTGGACAATTTTGCAATAAAAAATTATTATATATATATATATATATATATATATATATATGTCTTATTTACCATATTATGTAGCCTACTATGTTAGGTATGTAATCTGACACAATGACATTGACACAAATCATAAAAATAAAGCTTCTTTCTTCTACTGATCTAAAACGGTAGGGACTAAGCAAAAGGAAGGTTGCATAACTTTTAATTTTATCCACTATCTTATTTCTCTCACTCATATTTCACTCCCTGGAACATCTGACATCATGTACTTCACTCAGGACATGCGTCAGGGCTTCCCCTACCATAATAAACCTAAAACACAGATTGATGTAAAACTTGTCAGTGAAGCGTTTTCTCTCGTTAACTGCAGGTAAAGAGTTTAATAATTTATTGATTTGATGCACATCATAATACCACCCTTACATGTAAAGCACAAATAATGTCCTTCTATTCAGTCAAGTCCAGCACCTGTCATCCTTTAACCAATCTCCATCATTGTAAGCTGCTTGCTTTTCTGTTTGTTCCATTGCACTGTTTGTTAGATTCTTGATCCCTCTTTCTTTTGCAGTCTTAAGTGCATCAAACATGCGTTACAAAACACACAATTCGCACCACAGGATGTCTAATCCCATCTTTGCATTGACTTCACATGTAAATTACACACGCTTCATTAATTGCAGACTGAAATACATATAATTTCAATATATGGTTTGGAACTGGATGTTTTATGAAATTATTCAAATTTTTGTGGTTATTTTGCATCTTTTTGTTAATTTTGCATGGAATTCAGTGAACGCAAAATGGCAAAAAAAAACTAGATGGTCTGATTAATATAGATGAAAATATTTTAGTTACATCAAAGTCATGAATCAACAGTTTGCATTCAATATTTATCTTAATGATATAGTTGGCTGCAAAATGCATAAATAGTAATATTCTACTTTGGTTTTCTAGTTTGGTTATAGCATTTGTTATGAACCCAAAAGAAAATAAGTTAGTCTCGGTTCACTTACAGGTAGTGTTACATTTTTAAGACCTATAATCTAAAGATACAAAATAGGCTTTTGTGCTGTGCACTTTACAAATTTCCGAATTTATTGGAAATCCAGGTCAGTGCTTTGTGATGGGCTAAATGAATACATGTATTGTAACTTTGATGGTCATTGCTTGAGCTTTCTTTTTATGGGTGCATCTTGTGACATAAAATTCTGTTATTGTTTCATTCAGATGCATTTGGTTTGTGTTGCTTTTATATTTTCAGTTGAACTATAGAAATAGAGGGAGACCATATTTTCAGTGGTCAACATATGAGTATGGGGTGCACACTTATTTAAATAAACTAACACAGCAATCACACTACAGTTGGTTTTTGTTTATTTATTTATTGTTTGAATTCTTGCCTTAATTGTCTTATGACTGTGTATTGACTGGAAGCAAATTTGGGAAGTGAGAGGGATGGGTTTGGGAAAGATCCACAAGTCTGGGCCTAAACTTGGGTTTCCCACAGTACAGTATATGTTGACACATTGTCCTCTATTATATCAGGGCTGACACACTTCAGTTAGTTTTAATCGAAGCAAACCTGCCAACTGTGAACACAGCCTTAATGTTTCTTAATCAAAGGAATAGTTTTGCATTGATTTCAAAAGCCTTCCTTGACTTATGCAGGGTTCGACATTCAAATGTCAATCAATTTGTGTAAATGGGACTCGTTGAATAAAGCGATTTTCTAATTACCCATGAATACAGTGTGAATAAACAAGCTCTGAGTAAAACGATGTAATTTCATCAATCTTATGTGGCTCGGTTCTAGGTCAGTTCCTCTCTTGCTACAAACTTCAAGACACAAAGAATTCCTGCAGTTTTTTTAGGGTGCTCATGATTGACAGTTTCCATGACAGAAAGCAATCAGCTGTTGTTTTCCGGCAGGTACAGTTTCACAGGTCTGCCTTCGTCCTTGTCCTTGAAATCTGAAGGTATCTGTCAGTTGTAAAGCTAACAGCCGCTTGCTGCCTACAGTCATCTCATTCACGGCAGTTGATGCAGGAAGATGAAACATATTAGCCTCATATCGAGAAACTAATATGCTATCATTTACAGCATTACGCTCCCCAACTGCACACGAATAAAAATGTTCAGGGAGCTCCATCAGGTACCTTCTATTAAACTGGAAAATTGAAGCTTAAGGTACCATTATCAAATATCAGTGTAGTTCAGAACCCCCAGGTAATTGTGGGTGGAAAAAAAGTTTGTGAGAGGCCTATAATTCACCATATTTCTGATAGTGCCGAGCCCTAATTGTCATATTTAGTCCAAGAATCAGCCTGCCTAACACTGAGGTTTTTCAATAAGCGCTTGTGACAGTACTCAGGGTTTCCATAGCTACGGTTTGCTGCACATTGCTCTCGCTCGCTTCTGTACCGCAGTAAATACTCATCTCCGCCTGCCACATTAACAGAGCTGGAAAAGAGCCAGAGCTATTGACGTGTTGTTATCTTCAGGTCCAAAAATGCACGGCCTTGTGCTCCTCTTACACCCACAGACAACATCCTTCCCAGGAGTGCGTTTTAATTGGTTGGCAGGCCCAGTCACTGGGGATGTGCAGCATATGCTTCTCGTTTTAGCTTCGAGACACAAACTGTGATTTTATGTAAACTACCTTAGTAATTAGATAACAAAGAGAAGCTTTAGTTAAAATGTGTAGGAGGAACATGTACTGTACAAGTGTGTTACGGGTAAAATTTAAGAATGGGTCATGATGGATGAGAACCAACTACAGTAGGTTTTCCAATCGTAGAAAAATGACTGGGTAATTTCATTGATCAGTGTAATTTCATTGATAAAGATTAAACAGTACTGTATATTCTGCCAGTAAGCATTTGTTGTGGAAAATCTTGTTCTTGTTTGGATATACAATATATCCAAACATATATAGTGTATAAATAATAGGTTTTGTTCTTGCTTTTGAATTAAAATAACATAAACATTGCAGGCTTAGAAAATTTTTTTTATTAAATTTCGAAGAAAAATTCAGACGTCACTCGGGGACATCTAATCTCTTCATACCTCTTCATATTTATTTTTAATCAACTAAATATCTTGAGCATGTGAAATGCCTTTAAATATGAATAAATACACTATATAAATGAGATGAAGAGCTACTTTTAAACTTCTGCTCCAGAATGTTTAGTCTGCTAGGTATTTCTGGATGTTGTGGCTTACTCTTTTACTTTTTGTAGATATGTGTAATTATTCACATGCATCTGTTCATTCCAAGGGCTGCAGCTTCGCTTGATATAAAATTAAAACTGCTCCAGAAACATCAGAAACATGTTAACAAATCATGCAGGAAACCGACTAACAAGTAGAGATCTGCGCGGGACTAAATTTTGAATCCCGCTCCCGCCCGCACCCGCCAGGTTTTAGCCCAAACTCGACCGCTCCCGCTTATATTAAGAATTTATTGTCCCGCTGCCCGTCCCGCCCCGTTTTCTGCCCGCCGCGCCCGATCCTGCTAAAGAGCGGGGGAGAACAAAACCGGAAATCCCCCAGCTATACAGTCCAGACAGCCAAGCTGTCTGTATAAACAAACACACACACAGCACCAAGCACACACACACAGACAAATCTCTCTCTCATACGCGCACGCGCACTAACACACACACAAGCTCCAAGCAGACACACAGGCGTTTGCTGTTATATCAACTCAAAGGCTTGTAATGCCATGTGTCAAGTACCAATGTAATACCAAAAGGTTTTATATAAAGGTATATAAATACTGAATTGCACATTACTCTCAGGCCGATTCCGGCGCGGATGCGGCAGCGTCGGCTTGCTTACGGCCGCCGCATCTGGCCCGATTGATTCGGGCCGGAATCGGGCAGTGAGTCCACAAGCATCCGGAGTCCGGCAGCCGGAGCCGGGCTGAGTGGTAAGTCTCTTGCAGGCGAGAATCTAGCCGGAACTGGCCCGAGTGTATTTTGCTATCTGGGAAAGCTCTCTCTCTCTCATTCGCGCGCGCGCACTAACATACATACATACACACACAAGCACCAAGCACACACACAGGCAAAGCTCGCTCTCTCTCTCTCTCTCATTCGCATAGCAATATCCGCGCTATAGCTAGACAGCCCGCTCCCGTCCCAAATTAAACCCTTTACCGACCGCTCCCGCAATTTATTCGGAAATTTATTCCAGCGCCGCAGAAATCTGGTCGGGTCCTGCGCGCCCGCAGGGAATGCAGACCTCTACTAACAAGTTGCTTTTAAAGGGCCGTGAAACCCCCCTCTTTTGGTTCAAGTCTACCTCAGAATTTTTTCGAAAAATGTCCTGAGATGTGGAGCTCTGTGAGCAGAGGGAGGAGTGGGCATAGCCACCAGAGCAGGGAAAAAGAGGGGAGCGAACAAATGTTGTCAGCTGGCTCACAAAATGAGACACAAACCATGAGGAGACCCATAATTGTATAGCTTTCAAAGGTAAAATGCTAAGAAATTAACAGTAAGTAAAGCCCTACTACATTTGTTATTCATAATTTCAAATACACATAACTACAATTTTTTACATCATCAAAAAGATAATCATGTTTTTATGAACACTCTAAATGAGTACATAGGCAATGTGTCTGAATAGTAACGAACTCAACTGATAAAAGTCTGCCATCCTCCAATTCTCGTACAGCTCTCCCGACAAAATTGCTTGCTGCAAACCAACAGCTTTTGCTGTATCGGCCCTGACATAACCGTGGGGAAAAACAAGCAACAAAGCCCATTGATCATGGAAACAAACACATTCGACTCATGCCATGCCCAGACACGGTCTCACCCAGTCATTGGGTTTCACAGCTCGACAGGTCTGCCTTGCTTCCGGAAAGCATGTGCTTTCATGAATAATTAAGAAGAAGGCTCTTTTCATAGGCTTAGAAAATTCTGCTATGAATAATAATGAGAAACAGACTTCACTAGCGGATTCGCGCTATGGAACTGATTTTGATACCGCCCCAAAAATTGTTTTAAACTCAGAAAATAAAATTAGCTGACAAAAGCTTCAAACTATGCAATTTTCCCCATAATTAAAGCTGACAGGTGCTAACATTATATTAACTGAAGCTCAACAGACACAAATCTGTTAAAATTTCAAAAAAGGTACTCAGGGTGTCTTGAAACTCCATCCCTTGTATGATCGGTGTATCACATCCATGTGGGTTATTTCTGAAATACTGAATTCTCGCTTTGTCTCTCTTTTCTCCAGCTGCCTTGCAAGTGGAAATCACTCCGACCCAGGGAGAGATCAGCGTTGGAGAGTCCAAATTCTTTTTGTGTGAAGGTAAGACGATGACACTCCTGTGATGAAACAAATCAGGGGTCGCGTCACATTTAACCTTCATGGAGTGCCTTTGATTTCAAACCTGCCGTTAGCACTTGGTTCAAGGATTTAAGCGAGCCTCTTCATTCTGATGGTTGGGCAAGGCTGACTAAAGCTTTGATGGGCTTATTTACAGCTCACAATTTTATTGATCTGCCTGATTCTTGCAATGAATTGGTTTGCGAATTTTAGTTCTTTATTATTTTATGGTGAAAATATGTTGAAACAGGAATGACTGTAGTAGAAATACAAAAAACAAATTTTGTTATAAATGAGGAACCTCTGAAATATTCCGAGCTCAGGGTTCTCTCCCGGGTCAGCATGACTGGTAATAGCGTCAAGCAATATCTGAGTGTAAACTCTTGAAGTCTGTATTATTGTACATTATCTGTTTTAACACTTTCTGTTATTTTTTATATAAACCATTATCAATATATTTACAATGTTTAATTGGTTGCAGATTAATAATGTAAAAAATAATTTCTTATGAGAGCATGAGAACATTAAGCTCATTAAACATTAAGACGGTGATCATTTTTAAAGAGAAATTGATTAAAACTATGACAGTGATTTGATTCATAAGCTTGTGAGTTTGATTTATTTCAGTTGAAATTTATGATGCAGTGATGCAGTTATTTAATTAAATGTTTGTGTGTTAAAATATATTAAATAATAAAATATATTAAATGTACCATAAAACTATATTTTAGGCAAAGGTAGACAAAGTCTAGGATGTATATTTGTTATATTTGATCAAGTATCATTATAAAGCATACACATAAAATACTTTGGAATACACTTTGGAAATATAATCTAGAATTAATTAGGACTAATGTATATTCGTTATTTAGATATTTATTTTATCTATATTATCCTATATTTAGAAAAGTGGTCTGCTTTGTGAGATATTTTGCATATATTTTGCATATATACAGTCTCTGATGGTGGTGTGGTGGCTCAGTGGTTAAGTTCAAGTTCAAGTTCAATTTATTTACATAGCATGTTTCCACCTGCCATATGGCTGCACAAAGTGCTCTACAGAGAGAAAATAAACACATGATATGTGCATAAAACATTAAAAACAGCAATGGGCGCATAATACGAAAGAAAGCAGTAAAAACAATAAAATATATGGATATTTGAGTGGCAAACGACAAGCCAAACAGCCTGGCGCCATCTTGCCACAGCAAGAAGGTCACTGGTTTGAGCCCTGGCTAGATCAGTTCCCTTTCTGTGTGGAGTTGGCATGTTCTTTGCATGTCTGCAGGGGTTTTCTCTGGGTGCTCCGCTTTCCCCCACAGTCCAAAGACATGCGGTATAGTTGAATTGAATAAACTAAATTAGCCATAGTGTTTGAGTGTAAATGTGAGAATGTATGGGTGTTTCCGAGTTTTGGGTTGTGGCTGGAAGAGCATCCATCCTATTCTGCATAAAACTTATGCTGGATAAGTTGGCGGTTCATACCACTGTGGTGACCCCTAATAAATAAAGGGATTAAGCTTAAGGATAATGAATGAATGACAGTCTCTGATATATTTAATTATGCTGATATACTTTTGATAGCCATTTGTCAGGGGATATGATGTAATATGTAGGTGTGGCTCTGATACTCTGGGCCCTATCATACACCCGGCGCAGTGTGGCGCAAGACGCGGCGCAATAGTCTTTTGGTAGTTTCAGCTTGGCGCAAGAGTCGTTTTGCACTATGCTGTTTAAATAGCAAATCCATTAGCGCTCATTTGTGCGCCCATAGGCTTTCTGGTCTAAAAAGGAAGGCGTTCTGAGGCGGACCGCTGGCGCGTCGCTATTTTGAGAAACTATAATAGATTTTGCATTAGACCAAAACTAACCCGGTCTAAACTCCGGCGCACCTTACGCACTGCTTAATACACACAAGAGAGCAATAGTCAAATATATTTACATATGAAAAAATTAAACATTAAGGATATATATGATATAATAAGCATAGATATAGGATATAAATATAAAGGATTAAAATATTACAAAACATATTATTTTCTAGCCTACATAAATATGAAAAATCACTGCTTTTATGTCTTCTTCATCTCAGGAGGCTTTTTCAGTTCATTCATAACAATTTGCTTTTGTATAATGTTATTATTATTAGCAGTATTATTTATTATACTCATATTTATATTTGTTTTATTAAAAACAAGCTTAGATTTGCCCACCTGTCAGGTTTTAGACCATATGGGGCATGGCAGGTGTATTTGGAAATAACTCAGTATTTTGACCACACTTGGTCATTATTGTTCATTTATTTGTTTGCTAGAAATTAGAACTGAATTTAGAAATAGTTTTGAAACAAATCTTTGCACTTAACAAACGAAATTAATTATTTATAGGCTAATTGATGTCTGTGCGTAAAGGTTTCCCTATCCAAGACCGAATGTGAAAGTAGTTTCATTATCTCTCATTCTCACGCAGTAGATGCTCTGTTTAACAGTTTTCTGTTAAAAAAATTGTTAACTGTTAACTGTTTGCTTGTGAAATGCTAATTTTTTCCACTTAGACTTACTTTGAGTTCTGTAAATAGCGAATGCGCTCTTGGCGCGACGCAGCTGGCTCTTAAAGGGAATGGGAGATGAAACTATAATTAGTTTATTCTTAAAACACACCTATAACTCAATAAGAAAATGAACTCAACCCTTTTAGCCTATGCGCCTTGGCGCAAAGCGCATTTTCCCGTCCGTAAATTAGCAAAAATGCGTTCTGACACGCCCTGAAAGCGGTTGCGCCCTGCGTTTTGCGCTCTGCGCATGGACCGTCAAAATAGAGCCCTCTGTCTTTAATCAAATGTAAATCAGATTATTTCCTGTTTAATCTTCTAAGATCAGATGTCTATGTCTTAAAATATAAACAATGAAATTCAGTTTTTTTTTTTTTTCTAGTAGAAATTGACATGCAATTCTAATTGATAGCAACACCGACTTAAGTAACACCAAATTTGAACAATAACATGACTTCAATGAACTGCTGGATTGCTTGTGCAAACATTCTCACTACTGTTGTCAGATGCTTTCTCAACTGCTGATTTCTGCTCAGGTATTTCTTATTTTTACTTCTAAACAAAGAATGAAAGCATTTGAACTGCTCTGAGTATTTCAGCCGTTAATGCAAAGCAAAAATGTAGTTTAAAGTTTGCCTCAGATCTGATGAGCTGTCACAGTGTCTTCTTACTCTCTTGATCTGTCTGTCTGTGGTTCCAGTTGTTGGAGATGCTAAGGAAATAGACTGGTTTGCACCCAATGGGGAGAAGCTCTTGCCAGGAAGACCAGACATCAGCATCAGCAAGACTGACGAGTCCTCGTCGACACTCACAATCTACAATGCTAATGTCGATCACGCGGGAATGTACAAGTGTGTGGCAAAAAGCGGAGAAAAGGAATCTCAGGGCACCATCATTGTAAAAATTTTCCGTAAGTGAAGTGTTTGTGATCTTTTTAAAAGGGTTTTATGAGAAATGCAAAAGTGCCATACAATGTCATCATCATCTTCCCTCAAAATTATCGATTTTCTGTTATGATTTTTATTATGTATGAATTATTAAAAAAATTCATTGTAGTGGAGTAGAGCAACTATGATGTCAATTTGTATGCAAAAACCGGAAACGAGTAAGCATTTTAGCAGATCCGCTTCCCTCGTCTTAAAGTCAATGGGTATTTTGAATGGGATTTCAGTTAAATCGCTTAAAAAAGGTTTGTGGCTAACACAAACTCAAGATACTTTCACCTTTTATTCCACAACATAAAACACATCAGTAACATCACACTCTTGACTTTTTTTAATCAGTTACTCTTCTTTTAAAAGACGGTTGCTATCAAGTTGCTAAATGGGACTACAGGCGGTGTTGGAGACATTATGCGCCATTGAGCTGAACTGGTCTGGAATGCAGCTCGCTATTTTTCTATTTTATGAATAGTATTTAATAGTTTTTAGTTTTTTCTGATTGGGAATTTATTTTGTGTGTACATAATGCCTTCACTTGTAAAGACTGTCAAAACATTAATTTGTTATAATTAAATTAATCATTTATTTAAATTAAACAATATTATGGGGATACTGTTTTCCAGTCCAGTCTGTGCTTTCCTGCTCTCAGTAATGCAAACGAAAGAATAATTGTGTAAAAAATACATACATGTTAACTGTCACTTTAATGTGATCAATAGATTTTTTAACTCTGTTAGAACTGCAGTATTTACACTCTTTCTTAAAATGTATAGCATATATGACTGTATGGGCTGCTTTTCGCTGTACTTTGTGGCAAAAAAAAAAAAAGAACATGCAATGTTGTTCTGTGTCCATGATGGAACTTGCAAGCATACAGTACTGTATAATACTGTATAGACTTGTCCATCACGCCTCATTTCTGTTGTCTGTTACTAAGGTAAGCGGGCTGTATGCACACAAGCAATACGCTTACTGTATTTAGTCTTATGATAATACTATAGATATAGTACTGTTTACTACTGTAAAGCAATACAAAATATATTTCCCACATGCAAAAACTATCTATAAGGCATGTAGGTTTATGTGTTTTTGCATTTTTATTAATTCATAATATATAGCGTGGATTATACTATAATAAACCGAGAGAGTAAATCTTTGTCATGGACCATATTTCTAAAAATAAACTTGAAAAGTTGTCTATAGCAGGGCAGTCGAGGTCAAAGGCGAGCACCTAATGTTAGCTTTTCAATTCTTGCGTTTGCACTCAAGAT
The DNA here is from genome assembly GCF_052040795.2 of Danio rerio. Taxonomy (NCBI): domain Eukaryota; kingdom Metazoa; phylum Chordata; class Actinopteri; order Cypriniformes; family Danionidae; genus Danio; species Danio rerio. Next base: position 24,835,246 of record NC_141041.1, on the reverse strand, counting down.
CCAAAAGTGCTAACAGTTGTATTTCCATGTGAGGATTTAATGGTTGGACAAAACATGTAAGTGTAATGAACTGTGTTTGAACACAGAGCTTATTATTTGCAATCTTCGAAAAGCCTTTAGGAAAATCCTATAGGGTTTTATCGAGGGAACCAGTTTTATGCTAGCAGCAGATTAGCCTACAAGGTGACATCATAGTTTCTCACTCTACACTGTTGTTGTATTTAATTATGCTGTTCTGACCAATGTATGCAAGTAGAACTAGAAATGTTATATCAAATTAAATTAGTTAAATTATACATTCTATTAAACTATTAAATTAATTTTTTATTTAATTTGTAATGATATCCTTATTTATTTTATTTGACTATTTATAAATTTAAGGCATTTTAATTATAAATATACCTAATGGGGGTTGACATTTCTCCGAATTAATTAATTTTTCGTTCTGAAATCCTCAATTTCATATTCACTTTTGCTACTTGAGCTTTAAGTGAGGGATTTTTGCAAAAGTAATACAAGATAATCTCTTACAAGAAGATTTCAAATGTCTTTTTCAGAGAAACTCACTTTTCAATATGCTCCATCGCCTCAAGAGTTCAACGAGGGTGATGATGCTGACATCATCTGTGATGTCATCAGCTCACCACCCCCAACTATCATCTGGAGGTATAAAAAGATGAGAATCCAGCCTGAGACTGATGGTAAGATGTGCAGTATTACTGTCAGATCTACTTCGCTTTATTTATTTATTTATTTATTTATTTATTTCCCTTTTCAAGTAGCTACTGTTTTGACTTTAAATAATTCCTGTCAAAACCCTCCAGTAACACGTGTAAGCTCTCTTAGCATTGTCACAATAAAATCAGTGACAGGGAAGCACCTGAATATTAATTGAGAACTCTGTGTACTCAAAGTATGATGGTGTTTTCATCTGAGCTGTTTTGTTTGTGAGTTCAAGGCTCATTTGGATGAAACTATTTTAACCTCAGAGGGCTCCTCCCTCAGAGACCGCTGGAAGAACCGGCAACCGCAGATCTCTGCTGTGAGACGTGAACTCGCAGAGATTTTCACTGCAAAACCACTAATTGTAGCAGAGATTGAAAACCAAACTGCTCTATGTAAATAACACCATTTTCCACATTTCTTTCATTAACCTCTTCTGCTCTCTGCTTTTCGTTTTGATGAATGTTCCTTCATGTTTGAATGAATCACGATACAAAATATTGAAAAGGGAATAGTTCACCCAAAATGAAACTACTCACTGTTTACTCACCCTCAAGTGGATCTTTTTTTATTCTGTTCAACACAAAAGAAGATAGTTTGAAGAATGTTGAAAACCTGTAACTATTGACTTTCATAGTCGAAAAAAAAAAACAGTATGGAAGTCAATGGTTATGACTTATCAGCTTTCTTCAAAATATTTTCTTCTGTTCAACATATTAAAGAAAAGTTTTGGAATAACTAAAGGGAGAGTAAATTATCAGAGAATTTTCATTTTCAATGAACTACTAATACTTCTTCAGACATCCTATAGGTGCCTGTCTGAATGTAAAAGTAGGACTGGGTGAACAATATTGATTCTTTGAACTTAATTAATTTTCAGTTTAACTAAATAATATTGATTCACAAAAGCCTGAATCAATCCTTAATGTGCATGCTTTCCTCTAGAGGATGTAAATAGTATCTATTCTTTGCTTCTGCTTTTGAAGATTTCATCCTCGTTCCTCCTTAAACCCAAACAGAGACAATTCAAGTTCACAGTACCCAACTAATGGCTGCAGTGAAATTACAGTCTGATGTTTGGAAGTATTTCATGTTTTAAGGCAATGGAGGTGAAGACGAGATGACTCAAGATGAGTTGCCTGCACCAGATGCAAGCGGTGCGACATGATGCCACTAAAAACAATAGCACCCACTATAATCACTATAATGACTCTCTCTGCTCTAGATTTGGTGCAACACAACATAGCAACATTTGTCCTAACACATTTGTTTGATTCATATTGTCGTTTCATGTTCATGTTGACGTTTTTTGTGCTGTGAAAGCAAATCTTCTTTATATATAAAGTCTCAGGCTTTAAATGATACATTGAAGTCAATACCAGCATTACTGTTTGAAACACTGTGTTTACATCATTGTGTTAGATATAGTAATGATCAATTGGTTTTCAACACACACACACAGTAAGTGGTGGACCAATCACAAGCAAAACTGAGCCTCATCTGACCAGGCAGAGCAGAGAGTAGGCTATATACATTACCTTGCAAAAGTCTTGTCGTCGATCCCAGTTGTAAAAGCAACAGATAATGACTTCTAGTTAATCTTTTGAAAAAGTGGCAGAAGGCAGATTTTTCTGATGAATCATCTGTTGAACTGCATCCCAATCATCACCGATAATGCAGAAGACATATTGGAACCTGCATGGACTCAAGATTCTCACAGAAATCAGTTAATTTTGGTGATGGAAAAATTACTATCATTATTGTAAATGTTATTTAAGTTGAATAATGTTAGTTAATGTTAGATAATATTAACTCATGGTGCATTAATTCATTTGAACAAGCAAAGCTTTAGATTTTAATAATGCATTAGTTAATGTTAAACTATGGTTAATAAATACTTTACAAGATTATTTATACTTAGTTAATGATAGTAAATAAATGAACTAATGGACCATTATTCTAAAGAAGTGATCATATACTCAATTCCTAGAGGGCCAGAGCTCTGCATAGTTTAGCTCCAATCACCTTCAACTCACACCAGCTTAAAGCTGCGGTCACACTGGACTTTTCCCTCCCTAGGATTGCATTCATATGCACACAAATGCATCAGACCAGAAACGCAAGCTCATGCGACAAGTTTCGTTCACTGCATTGCAAAGTTCAAGCTTCGTGAACTCTGAACTCCGAAATTGCAACACTTGACTGCGTGAGACTAACCAAGGATCAAAACATGACCTCTCTGGACAGAAATTTAAAATATGGAGCAATCATTTGCTTTTTTTTTTTTTAAATGTCTAATCATCTTGTTTAATCCCGCCCCTTTTTCCCTTTTCAGCGCAATACTACAGAATTTTGCAAGCTCAAACTCTAGTGTGACCGCTGCTTCATAGTCTATAGTAATCTTGAACACCTTGAACAGAGTTGGATCAGCTGTGTTTGATTAGGGTTAGAGCAAAACTGCACAGCTGCGGCCCTCTAGAAATTGAGTTTGAGACTTGTTCCTGGAGGTCTGGTGCCCAGGGGTTGGCGCCAACTTGCCTCAAAACACCTGCCTGGCTGTTTCAAGTATACCTAGTAAGATCCTGATTAGCTTGTTCAGGTGCGTTTGATTAGAGTTGAAACTAAAACCAGTTGGACATCGGACCTCCAGGAACAAGTTCGGTGATCCCTGTTCTGAAGTGTTACAATGTATTTACATTTTGGATTCAGACTTATTGTAGTGGACATACAAAATAAAATGAGTTTAATAGTCAAATCATGCACTGTAACAATCAAAAAATTGAAGACACTTTCTTGTTGTATGCACTACTGTATGTTTTAGGCAAGTATTCTATTTCCAACATTTGTCTAAGCTTGAAAGTTGTGCTTTATCTTGCTGAATTTGTGTTTTTATTGCTTTTAATATATCAGTGCTGTTATACGATGTCTCCACGGGGTTGAAATATTATATGCACCTTTACTTTGGGTCATGAATACAGATAGCACTGCAGAAAAGCCCATAAAAATGATTTTATACTGGGAGAAGATGAGCAGCGAGTCATTTTGCTGCCCAGCATGTAATGAGAGGCTCGTTAACATGGTCTCCTTATCTTACTCAAGAGTAATTACAGTCTCATTTTGCTTCCTCTTATTTTATTTTTTTCTCTCTTTCTGTTTCCATCTCACACCTACAGTCCGTCTCAAGGTCTTAAGCAACAACCACCTCCAGATCCGCGGCATCAAAAAGACAGATGAGGGTGACTACACCTGCGAGGGCCGCATCATGGCCCGAGGAGAAATCGACCTGAGGGTCATCAAGGTCATTGTCAATGGTGAGGACTCAATCTCACAGCCTGTTAACTCACATATACACCTGATCAAAGAGTCTAGGCACATTTTAACAGTGGAGTTGGGGCAGTTTCATGTGAAAGAAGAACATATTTAATTGGCATTCTTTCATTTTTTGTAAATAATTAACTATTTATTTTGATTCATTCTTTCAGTCACATTCCTGAATAATTCATTATTAGACTTTTTGTTGAATAACAAATGCCATTTTCCTTTTTTAAGAGTTTTAAGGTTTAAAGATGATAAGATTTAGGCCCAAAAAAGAGATTTCATATTATTAGCTATTAAATTATTCTATGGATTGAGTATTTTGTCTTCCTGGAATGAATTTTATTTTGTATTTATTTTTAAATAAATGTATTATTATTTTTAAGAAACAGTATGTCAATGCTCTGTAGTAAAGAAATGTAAAGGAACATTTAGTAACTATGTTGTGCTTTATCATTGCTACACACAGGGGCAGACTTAACCAATAAGCATTTTAAGCAGCCGCTTAGGGCCCTGGGAAATGCCAAGCAGTCTATATTAATCATACAGCTCTTTTAAAAATGTTCTATTATGTGTTTTTTGTAGCAAATCTGTCTATAACCATTCAGATTTTAACGTTATTATTTATATTAACCAGGGGCAAACCTATGAATAGTGGAATGTTTCTTCCGTACGGCACATGCAGATATTAAAATCTAATCACGAATATTACATTTACATTTTACATTTAGTCATTTAGCAGACGCTTTTATCCAAAGCGACTTACAAATGAGATATGGCTAATTAACCATACATTTGTGAACTTATTTTTCATTTGTGAATTTATTGTATTCAATTTTACATTAGGAAGATAAATTGTTCATTTTAAATATATTTAAAAACTATATATCTATACACTACCGGTCAAAAGTTTGCGGTCAGTAGAATTTTTAAATGTTTTAAAATAAGCTTATCCTGCTCTCCAACGCTGCATTTATTTAATCAAAAATACAGTACAAATTGTAAAATTGTGAAGTGTTATTGCTCTATACAACAAAAAAATAACAAAAGTAGTTTATAATTTAATTTAATAATTTATTGCAGTGATTTTAAAGTTGAACTTTCAGCTTCATTACTCTATTACTTTATTGCTGTCTTCAGAGTCACATGATACTTCAGAAAGAACTCTAATAATAACAATAATAATAATGATATTTATTGTTATTATTATTATTATTATTATTATTGTTTTTGTTGTTATTAATGGTAAAAATAATAAAACCAATAACGACTGGAGTAATAATTTTATTTGACACTACATACAATAAGTAATAAATAAATATTTTACGATTAAGTATTTAACAATTTAACATTTTGTTTTTACATTTATTAAATGCCACCTTGATGAACAGAATCATTTTCTTAAAAAAAAAAAAGGTGGAAAATAAACTGACCCCAAACTTTTGACCGGTAGTGTGTGTGTGTATATATATATATATATATACAAAACAAATCTACAAAGAGAATAATCTATAGAGACATAGAGTGTTTTGAGTTTCAATAGGGTCCCATCCCAGGAATTGCTTAAGACCCCTAAATCACTTAGCCCCCGCCCCCCCAAAGGGTATATATAAATACAGTTTTTTAACAACAGTAGCTTGCAAAGAACACTCTTTTCACCTTTCTCTTTTCCTCCCAGTTCTGCCAAGCATCAGGACCCGCTACACTGAGCTTAATGCCACTGCAGACATCAACCAGGCCGTGACGCTGGCCTGTCACGCAGATGGCTACCCAGAACCCACTGTCAAGTGGGCACGGTATGTTTCATTTATCATCCACTCTTTTTTATTTTATTTTCAGAGTTAGCAGCTCCTTTATCCATCTGTGCCAAAATGGCGCCGAAAAAGTTCAGCCAAATCTCTGTTGGGAAAGCTAAGCGTTTTCATTGAATCCAGAGAGGGAGAAGGATCAGAGTTATTGGAGCTTGTAAACTAAAAGCGCCATGAATGGCAGAGGCAGCGCTTCATCCTTTCAGCCGCCGTTAGCCATGTCAGCTATAAGGCAGCTGGCAGCTTTCAGTATGGCTTTAAGTCAAAACTCCAGTGACTTCTTTAACCAAGTCGTGACTGGCGCGAGAATGAGAGAACGAGATGGCATCAAGTCTGAGCGTCGCCTCGGGAGAAGGAGGGATAAGAGCGCTCGCCACAACCTCATTTATTTCCCTCCTTCGCTGACAGCACTGTCATTCCGGGGCCATTTGAGAATGTCGCTCAATTGCTGCTGTTACAAGCAAAAAGAGCAGGTATTCGGATCCAAACTTTGCATGACTGATTTAGCATCGCAGGGAAACACAGCGCACAGCATTCTTCCCAACAAAAAAGCCCATCAGCTTGATGTTTATGGCCCTCAGATATTATTTACAGCTTTTATATTGGCTGCAAGACAGGAACGTGTCAAGAAACCCAAGATGACAAAGCAGATCTGCCGTTTATTTCGTGGACTATCAGCGTCACGAGAAGCTGTGCACTGCAGGATGAAGAATCCATTACATGGCCAGGCACACTTTCTCTCTGTGTTTTCTAGTCGAGATGAGACATCATGTATTCATGACTTCAGAGAGAAAGTAACAGCTCCAAGGCCAAACAGTAAACCTATCCTCTCTTCTTTCCTGCAGAGGTAATACGGAGCTGGAATCAGATGAGAAGTACAGTCTAAATGAAGATGGGTCGGAGCTGACCATCAAAGACGTCAATAAGCTTGATGAGGGAGATTACAAGTGCATCGCTAGAAACAAGGCTGGAGAGAGGAGTGAAGAAGTCACGCTCAATGTGTTTGGTAAGCTAAAGAAAAGCTATGTCACATGTTACATGGGCCACCAAATAAACTTTCATGTTTTAAGTTAATCAATTTAAGATCAATTATTGTGATTTGGTGATTATTAAGGCATGAAATGTTGCAAAATTAAAGGAATGATGTGTTTGAACTACATGGTATGCACTGAATGTCATCTATAATGACATCTACTGTATGCAAAGGGCCAATCCTGTTGTATTTTCAGCATTGCAGAGTGAAATTACTAAAAACCAGAACTCTAAATTAAGTCATAAACAATGAATGTGACCCAGGGCTTAATTTGTGCTGGAACACGTAGGATCTGGATCCATCACCTCTGAAATCTGATCCAGCACCTCATTTTACCGACCCCCCTGCTCAACTGCCCTCCTCCCCCATCCGCTGTTCACACTCACTTTCTTCTGCGACTCCCCAACTCTTCACTTTCGTCCACGATACCCCCACCTGGTCACTATCATCCGCGACACCCTTCTGCCATCTACTGCACTAGTCCCCTCATTCCCCCCGCTCTCCATTTTCGTGCATGGCACGTCTCCATCCTCGGGTAACATGCCGAATCCGTTACCCTGATCTGTACCGGGACCTCGCAATTCACAATTAAGCACTGATGTGATCCATTCCTAATTAGAAATACAGTCCAAATTTGATGGTCACTTAAAATTAGAATCAGATTGAATACAAAGTTTAAAAAAAATAAAAATATATGCTAATAATAAATAACACAATCCTTTTAAACGTGCTAGAAAAGGCTTACACGACCATTCATCAGATTCCATCGTTTGGGTGATAGAATGGAATCTTACACTATACAAGTGGATAATTATTAAATGACCAGTGTTTTGTGGACAGATGAATATATATATATATATATATATATATATATATATATATATATATATATATATATATATATATATATATATATATATATATAGTAAAGTTTGTAGTGAAATAATCTTTTTGTTGATAATAGTGAAACATGGTATTATAAAATGAAAATAATAAATAAAATATCACAAAATACTGAATCATTTTAATTTATGGTTAATATTTTTTTTATTTGGTTTTGCCTGGTTGTCAGCAAGATTTTAATTGTGTAAATGAGCAATATCACACTTGTAGCAGTGTGATATGGCTGTATATCAGCACTGGTGGGAGGCATGCGTTGGCTCGAGGCCGCAGGTCATATCACACTGCTACGAGTGTCATATTCCGTTTATACAGCAGTTCAATGGGATAATTGTGTGTTTAAAAAAGGAAATCAAACACGGAGTCTCAAAAATCCTTTTGTACGAGGAACTACTTTCTTCCATAAATAATTCACATCTGTAGCTGACGTCAGAACAGCAGAAACTATTACTAACTCACCAACGTCATTTTAGAGCTTCATTTGAATGATTCTCCTGCATAATGTCTAACGTGATGACAAAACATGTACATTTTAAGTTTATAAGGCTGAACTGAATGAAGTGCCATAAATCTACAAAGATTTCCCAGTATTTTTCTTTAGCAATCAGGATATCACAATAATTAACCCCCAAAAAAGCCAAAGCAAAGCAAACACTACCAGTTTCTGTGGTATAAATACATCACTACAAAATACAAAAGAGAAAGATCGACTTAGAATGTCACTTACCTGATTTATAATGATTTTTTAGCTGTCGTTTCAAACTGATAATGCTATTTTTTCCCCTTACGGATTTATTATGCGGTCTCTGTCACCATCTTGAGTCAACTGTCACTTTCTTTGGTCTGCTCAGACAGGCTGATGCCGGCCGATGCACTGAATCCAATGCTCCGAAATTATAAATATTTAAAAATAGCCACTATGCTCATAAATAAACTGCATAGTTGCAGTCCAAGCAACTACATTCTTAACTATAAAAACGTCAAAAGTACAGTATGTTGTCCAACAGCTGCAATATTTGTCAAACTAGAGTGTCCTATAGGGTGAAGGGTTATTCTGTTATTTGCAGAATATAGCTTGGCTATCAACCAATCATATTCAAGAACCAGACAGAACTGTTGTATAAAATATAATAGCAAGTATTTTTTACACTGAATTTCTTTTTGGCACTTTATTTTCTCTAAGTAATTGAATACATTCAGGTAGATAATGCTTCAATATGCTTTCAATGTATCCAAAAACACTTTTGCACATAAAACTGAATTCCCTTTTGAATCATATATAAGTGATCTGAGTTTAATTATTTTATTAAGAGTGTGAACTCTCAATGTTTGTTCAAAAAATGTTAATGCACAGCTAAAAATTCTAATGTTCTTATTTATAGCTTAAGTACACCATTGAACCTGAAAGCTACTGCTTTTTATGCCTTTGTTCTTTAGCACGATATCCAATTTGCATGAATATAAGATTTTAAATGTTTATGTCGCAGTTCAAAACACAATCACAATATTTTTCTTCTCATCATTCCTACGTTTTCTCCAGCCACCATTGGCGCTACTTCAGAGCACTTAGATTAGAGCTGCGGCAAATAAAAGTAAATCAAAGCGCTACTCCATCACATCCATTAAACAAAGTTCCTCTTTTGAATTATAAAATATAACAATGTGTTGATTAAATATTGAAAGCTCCCAGCCAGTGAGGCACTCTCATCTCATCAACTTAAGAGCACTGTTTTGGTATTATGACCATTATAAAGGCCTAGTAATTGCACAGTGGAGAATAATTCTTTTTTTCCCCTAAGGAGAGTGTTTGTGGTGTGTGTTTTAAGTGTTGTGTTTTTCTGCGAACCAACAGTGCAACCTAAGATCACCTTCCTAGAAAACCAGACGGCATCTGAGTTGGAGGAGCAGATCACGTTGACTTGTGAGGCGACGGGTGATCCAACACCTAACATCATCTGGAGCTTCGGCCGCCGTGTCTTCACCGAAAATGAACAGGTGATGGGGTTTAGGGATCAGGGGTCACTGGGTGCTTAAAGGGGTCCTATTATGCTCCTTTTTGTAAGTTGTAAAAATAAGTTGTTAGTATGTCCAGAACGTTTCTGTGAAGACTAATCTTGAAATAATCTACAGATTACTTGTTATAGCTTGTCAAATTTGCCGCTATTTGTGTGTGAGCAAAAATGCTCTGTTTTTGTGAGTGTGCCTTTAAATGCAAAGATATAAATATATATATAAATATATATATATATAAAAAGAAAGTTACTAGCATGTGATTTTTCATGTTTTCAGGTTGATATATGCACCTAGGTCTTGATTATAGAAGCTTAAATGTAAAAAAAAAAAAAAAAAAAAAAACCTTTTACCTTTTAAAAACCTGTGCCTTCAAAACTAGTAAAAGGTGGCATGAGTTTATAAATCATCAGCATATGGTATTCAGTTTGTGTTTCAGTCACTTAAAAATCATAAAAACGAAGTGAGAAAGCTTGTTTTTTTTTTTGTTTTTTTTTAGCTGTTGTTTATTTTTTTAAGGACTAGTATCATTTGTGTTGTTCTTTCTGTTGCTAATGCTGTGAAACTTTTTTATCTGTGGACAGAGGAACTGTTAATTTACCTTAGGATTTAATGACTACTGTAATGCCTGGAATAACTGTGCATTTAATAGCTAGTAATTAAACATGGCTGGCAAAAAGGTTTCTGGCAGGTCATGTATTGAAATTACTGATTAGAGACTTGCTTTGGAATCAAAGCAAACGTTTATCATGCTCACTTTAAAAATAAATAAATAAAGTATCACCTAAATTAAATACGCAAGAAGATAGATTATCTTATGAATATCATTTTAATAATTAGCTTTACTGATAAGGTTGTACGCTGCCATTCAAAAGTTTGAATTTTTATTTTTTTTTTAGAAATTAGTGTTTTTATTCAGTAAGCCATTAAATTGGCTATCTATGATCATATGATAATGAAAACATATTTTTTAATTTTACAAAAGGTGTCCCTGCTGAAAAAAAACAGCTTAAACTGGCCCATGATGGTTAATTGGTTTTAGCTGGTCATTTCCCAGCCTGACCAGCTAAGACCAGGCTGGAAATTGCTGAAACCAGTCTGGAAATGACCAAAACCCCTCTAAAACCATGCTGGTTGACAAGCTAAAACCAGCTAACCATCTTAAAATGCTATACTTTTCATTCTTACATATAAAAGTCTATGAACACTACACCTATAACACCAGAAATAAAGGTACAAAAGCTCTCACTGGACCAGTACCTTTTAAAGAAACACTTTTGTATCTAATCAGTAACTGTAAAGTATACTTTTATCCCCAATAAGCGATTTTGTACCTCTTAGGTACTAATATGTAAAATAAAAAGTAATTAAGTAGTACATTGCACTGCATGTAAGCAATATAATGAATAGCACAATTAATTATACATAATAAATATACAGTACATAGAGTATATAACTTCTTATATCTCAGAAGCAGCAAGCTCATCAGTGCACAGTCTCACTGCCCTCTCTGCTCTGCTGGAGTCTTAACCTCTCTGATTTAGTCAAGCACACTGCCTAATTAACAACCTCGAAACATTCGGTTTCAATTCATATTTCATCATAGTACGGCGAGCAGTATTCATCGACAACTGCTAAAACAAGAGGCTTTTCAGTCTGATTTCAAACTTTATTTTCTTTTTGTCTCTCTCAGGGAAACCCTACCTATGGTATTCAGCCAGTTCAATTTGTAAATGATGTCTACATGAATCCATATACAGTATGTTTTAAAAGCACTTCTGTCCATTCTGAGGCAGCTTTTTACTGCTTTCTGAAGATGTTTTCTGAAAACGTATTTTTGTTCCATAGTGTGGACTATTCAAACTGAGATACTTGAAAAAGATTACATTTGTTTAGTTATGCGACTCATATTGTAACTTAATCGCTATTTATACCAGTATTGTACCTGCTTTTTATGTCAATAGTGTTACAGTTGAATGTTATGTTGTATAATCCAATGCAATCTAACACAAAATTGCTGTCTTTCAACAAAACATGAGGACATCAAACCAAAGAATATATGCAAATAGTCATGCAAGTGCATCCTGGATGCATTAGTATGTGGTGGCATATCTTGCAATTGATTACGGTGATTGAGCAAGAAGAATAGCACAAGACGATTACAGTCTCTGTACGGTCTCTCTGTATTAGCCCAGCCATTACATTTTATGCATGTGCAGTAATCACAACTAAAGCATTTTGAGCATTTTGTACAAGCAATCCTTATAAAATGCTATTGTCGACTAGTGAAGATGGTTCAATATGATACCAATATTTAAAAAAAAACAATATGTTCTACATCCACACTAATATAATGAAACCCCTAAGTGCACTTTGTATATGATTTTTAAGGGTAAAATTGAATTGAAATGCATGATTAGTAATTAGTGGCATATGTTTTGTATATTACTGTATCTGTCTTCTGCATATGCGTAAAATCACAATAGGGGCTTTATTTTAACAGTCTAGGCGCAAAGTCTAAAGTGCATGCATGGCGCAAAAGCATTAAGGGCATGTCCGAATCCACTTTTAAGGACGGGAAAATATGCTCTGCGCCCCGTGGCATGGTCTAACAGGGTTGTGCTTATTCTTTTAATGGGTTATGGGTGTGTTTTGAGTTTCAGTTCCTCAAAATAGCAATGCGCCAACAATTGGCCTTAACACACCTCCGATATAGACCAGCATGCCCATGAGTCCACACAGTGCCACAAATGGATTTTCTATTAAAACAATGTGGCACAAAATGTGAAAATTACTGTTGCGCTGGTCTGACAATAGCAACAAATCACGCCAAACATGTATGCGCCTCATTGGGCTGGGTGTATGAAAGGGCTCAAAGAGCGTTTCAGGCATCGACTCATTTGTGTTGGCTATAATACTTCATAATACTAATCTGAATCTGAATACTTCATATGATAAATCCAAAGTACTGTTATTTTCAACTTGCCTCACTAATAACCTGATCAAAATGTGAGCCAAGTCTCAAGTAAAAGCACAAAGATCAACTAAGTATATTAAAAAAACTAAATTATCATACACATTTTCAAAGAGGGGCGGCATGGTGGCACAGTGGGTAGCGCTGTCGCCTCACAACAAGAAGGTCACTGGTTCGAACCTTGGCTGGACCAGTTGGCATTTCTGTGTGGAGTTTGCATGTTCTCTACGTGTTGGCGTGGGTTTCCTCCAGGTACTTCGGTCTCCCCCACAAGTCCAAAGATATGCGCTAAAGGTGAATTGAATAAGCTAAATTGTCCGTCGTGTTTGTGTGGGTGTAAATGCAAGAGATTATGGGTGTTTCCCAGTACTGGGTTGCATTTAGAAGGGTTGCATCCGCTATGTAAAACATATGTTGGATAAGTTGGTGGTTCATTCTGCTGTGGTGACCCCTAATTAATAAATGGACTAAGCTGAAAAGAAAATGAACGAATGATCAGAACATACACAAAAGAGATTTACTATAGTTATAGAATAATAACACAAATAAACAATAGAAAACATGTCAAAAGACCCAGTACAATTTCCTGAAATGTATTTCATCTAAAATAATTTCAATTTTCCAACCAGGGAACAATGTCTTTACCACATCATGTAAACAATATATCATGTAACTAAGTCATCAAGTTTGCAAAGCTTGTAGTTAACAGGTAGAAAAGAAATAGAGAGGAGCATTTTGTTGAGTATGAGCACTATACATGTACTCTATTTATAAAAAGAGACAAAGAAAAAAAAATATATATATATATAGAGAGAGAGAGAAAGAGAGAGAAGTCTGGTCACACTATGCATAAAACAACTATGGCCACCCATAGTTATGATCCACCCATCCCATTGTGAACACAGGGAAATATTGGCAAATGTAACCTGCTTGGTAAACATAATGGAGCTGTTAGTGTGTTTTGGGCCAGCAGTAGATCTCAGCTGGCAGGTGTGAAGTCCAGGCATGTTAACAAGTCTCTGAGGCCTCAAATCCTTTTTGGTAATACTTTAATTATATGCATCAAATCCCCAAGGCATCGTGGGAATTAATCCTTACATAAAATCCTTCATGTATTATTAGAATATTAGAATATGCCATTGGTCACCCTATTTTTATGCAAGCACTCGAGCTACGTTGTGTAGGTGGGCTGTGAAAAAGCACCTTATGTTTACGTGTACATCTGGCTCGCTGTGAAGATGATATTTGCGTGACAATAGCTCACCAGATTGCATCCTTCCCTCTGTTTGCATTGTATTATCCCAGGCTCGTCGAGCCAATATTCATGGCTGACAAAGAAAAAAATATTTCCAGCTGTATGGCGAAGGCTTTCTCCGTTTTTATTGTTGGTCTTTAGCTTAGATGGCAAATGGGTATGATTTGTAAGGAAAGAGCAGTGTTAGTTATTCATGCAACCTTGTTTGACTTGTATACTTGTGATCCTTTGCACTTGTAGCATATTAGTTTTGAAGATCTTCTTAAAGAGACAGTTCTCACAAATATAAAAATGCATTCGCCATATGCTCACCCTAGAGCTTACAAACCTTTATGAGATTTGTTTTTTTGTTTCTGTAGAACACAAATAAAGATATTTAAAATAATTTTGAAAACTTATAGATAGGCGAGGCAGTGGCGCAGTAGGTAGTGCTGTCGTCTCACAGCAAGAAGGTCGCTGGGTCGCTGGTTCGAACCTCGGCACAGTTTGCGTTTCTGTGTGGAGTTTGCATGTTCTCCCTGCGTTCACGTGGGTTTCCTCCGGGTGCTCCAGTTTCCCCCCCGGTCCAAAGACATGCGGTACAGGTGAATTGGGTAAGCTAAATTGTCTGTAGTCTGTGAATGTGTGTGTGGGTGTTTCCCAGAGATGGGTTGCAGCTGGAAAGGCATTCGCTGCGTAAAAACTTGCTGGATAAATTGGCGGTTCATTCCGCTGTGGCGACCCCGGATTAATAAAGGGACTAAGCCGACAAGAAAATGAATGAATGAATGAAAACTGCTAGATATCCATTGTAGGGGAAAAAAATTCAATGCATATCAGTGCATTGTAGTTTCTAACATTGTTCATCATATCTTCTTTTGTGTTCAAAAAAAAAAGAAACTCAAACAGGTTTAAAACAAATGGAGGGAGAGTAAATTAAATTATACTTTTTAAGATTTAGTCTTGATATTTCAAACATTAGATTGTACAGTATGACTTTGTTCACTTTAATAAATATATATATTAAAAGCTACCTTAATTTAGCATCTTGTAATGTGGTAGATCATCTTCACCAGTTAATAAGCAGCTTGTGCTAACTAATATCCAGATTAAACCATCTAGAAGCCAATTATCATGCACTGAAACATGTCCTAGGTTAACTGGATTTCCCTGCAGGATTAGCAGTTCATTAGCAGTGGTACTGTATTGTTGATTTGCACTTGTCTTTCACCTTGCCTTGTCACCTGATTTAGCAGAAGATTTTACACTCCGCTTTCTTGTTTCCATCCTATTTTTCTAGAAGAATTATAATTGTTAACACAAAATCAGTGTTGTGCATATACTTAGAAAGTTTCCCGAATTAATGTTGTGACTGAGTAAAATGTAAAATCACCAGTGGTTGCTTTTTTTATGTGTACTTGTAGGGTGCTTACCTAAGAAAGTACTGGGTTATATTTGGCAAAACATGGGGTATCTTTTGGGCTAGGTTTAGGGATAGTATCAAGTTATTAACCAGTTTGTGTAATGACTATATTAAGTCTGACCCAAAAAATGAATATATACATTTTGAGTCGTACAAGCATATTTGTAAGGTACTATATGATCAAAACATTGCATTGCAGTACAATAGTGTGCAATTTTAATGTGCAATGCAATCAATGTCATGGAACGCATGCCTAGCACAAAAAAACGTGGTTACATTTATGTGATTGATGATGCCACAATTTGTTACTACATGTTTTATTTTATTGCAATTACGGCCATATTCCTTTAAAGGGACACATTTATTTCAAAAATAAGTTTAATTACCTAAAATACAGGAATGTTACCATCACATTGTTGACAATTATTATGTAGCTTTTTAATACAGCTTAATAAAAAATGAATGCCTACATGTATGATCTTTGTATAAAATTAAATTACATTGTTTACCATTTTGTGGTAGGTACAAAATGAAATTTGTAAAAAAAAATATACACTTAAGAATGTAAACTTAAGGCTGATATATACTTCTACGTCAACTGCATTCGTATGGTCGAAGGCACAGCCTTCATGCAGTTGCATAGCCCTTGGCGTGGATAACACCCAAACACTGACGTGCCCCTCTCAAAAGGCTGATTTATACTTCTGCGTCTAGTGATTGGAGTGACCATGGCGCCTGCCATTTATACTTCTGCATGCAATTTGTGTTGCTCTGCAATTACACTTTCAAAATGCTCGCTGGCAGTAGGTTTTTATGTTCCTCTGTGTTGAGATTTTTTTTGGGTGTTTTGTTTTTTCTGATTGCTTCAAGTAGCTCAAACTCACTCATTCATAGGCAGGAACTGGCGGACGTGCATCAACTTTTATCATAAGGTAAACACAAAACAAAAGTGTCCATCTGAAGCTCCTACACTTGTAAACACTCACTCCATCGAGCTCTTGGCTTTCAGCACTGCGCACGCTCTTTAGCTAAACCAAGCTGACCAATTACATAAATTATTGGTACCATAAGCATTGTTGCGACGTGTAGTTACATTATTTGAGATGCGTGCATCAGTGTCTGCATCAGCCACAATGAGGGGTATGCGACCTCGCGAAGATTGCACCTAACCATAAGCATGCGATTGATTCTGAAGCATAATTCAGCCTAAAACATCTCAACCTCTCAGCGTAAGCTCTGTGATTGGTTGGTTTGGTAGCAGTCACATGCACGGGCATATTGAGAGCCGCAAGCCAGATGAAGCTATTGTTTACAAGCGTCGAGTCCCGTGAAGGAGCTTCATATGTAAACTTTTGTTTTGTGTTCACCATGTGATTAAAGTTGTTGCATGTCTGCCACTTCCCGCCTCTGAATGAGTGAGTTTTAGCTACTTGTGACTTTCAGAAAAAAACAAAACACCCAGGAAAAAAACATCTGCCTGCTAGCGTTTCAGAAATGTTATAGCAGCATACAAACAGCATGAAGTATAAATCCACAACTATGCACAAGGGTCACGCCGATCATGCGACTCAGAAGTATACACCAGCCACCAGTAGTGTAGGGTACCATAAATAAGCATATTATGACATTATACTGTACCTGGTAAGAAAATATGAAAAGCCATACCTGTACTTACAGTATGGGCATAAATACTGTATGTGATACATATGTAAAAACTTATTTGAAACAGTGCAAACGTATGCTAATAATCTTCACTGTAATTATGAGTTTGCATGACCACCAAAATTAGTGTTTTACTCCCTATTGAGTTTTTAGATTTTTTCGAAAATAATTGTACAGGCGCATTTTTCTACTGAGTAGAGCTGTGGAAAGCTATTTAATTGTAGAATTTAATTGTGAACCAGTAATGACAGTTTTCTATGTGTTTGCTCATCTGTGCATTTTGTGAATTCAACCAATCAGGATTGAGTTTTCAGCCAGGCAGTCTTTGCTATTAATATATGTATGCGTATATGTGTTTCGATGGCCGCCTGAGGTTTGCCTTAAGTGAAAAGCTCTGGCAGTGTGTAATGAGGCATACCCTTAAGTCAATGAGGCCTCATCACCGCTGCCATTAAATGAAGTGCGTGGTATTTAATAGTAACAATGATCTGTGGTTATATCTTGTTATGTAATGCATGGACAGATCAGCTAATTTAGCAGGAACTCCACTAGTGTAAAGTAATTTCCATTGTGTTTTTTTTTAAATATCAGAATATGTATAGGGAATGCAAGGGTTCGTGTCAATGTGATTAGACTGTAATCAAGTCTGGCCCTTCAGTGGGTGAGATGGCACATTAATACAGATATACCAAGTGAGCAGAATATGTGAGACCTTCTCAAATTCTCTGTCCTTCATTTTGTATTCCCAACCACAAATTTTCAACGTCTGAATAAGTCAGAAACACGCAGAAACCACGAGAACTGTGACTACCAAGTGAGCAATAGCTGGAACAGGCTGATCTTCCCTGACCTCTCTAAAGCAGCTGCATTATGGAAGATTCTCCATCTGCTTTCTGTTCTGCCTGTTGGATGAAATAGCCATGGTTATGGTATGAGAGTTCTCAGAGACGGCATGTTCTGACATAAGAGGCACGTTTTGAAGAAAGCATCGGAAATGAAAAGTAACAAGACCATTTGTTCGCCCTCATGTTGTTCCAAATCTGTATTCTGCTGGCTTGCCGATGACACACAATTCGAAGTTGTGATATATATCTTCTTTCATACTAGGTTTTTACCACATCTGCCAAGTCCAAATCCAACCAAAACCCTATAAAAGGAAACTATGTGATTGTTGCACCATATGCCAAATTTACAAAGCCTGCATGATTACTATGAATATAATAAGGCACCTACCCTGGAAAAGACGTCTTGTTCTTAATATGTTAACGTAACACTCTCAACCATTAAATTAAAATGATTAATAACTTAAAGATGTATTTAGTTGATGCCCTTCTAGCTGCTACCCATCACTGGGAAACATCTATACACACTCATTCACACTCATTTGTTAATTATTATTTTTTCATTACTAAATTAAGTATTCCATTATTTACAACCAGTTATTTGAGAGAAGTTTTTGGTTTTTAAAGATTATTTAGAAAGCGTAAGTAAATGACTAGATTATAATGACTATATTATAAACTATTCAAATCAACATTTGTATGTCTTGTTATTCAGGCATATACTAATAGTTAATTTGTATGTTAAATGCTTTATTAACTTAAAGGGGTGGTCCACTACGATATCATATTTTAAACTTTAGTTGATGTGTAATGTAGCTGTGTGAACATAAACAACATCTCAAAGTCTCTGAATGTAATACGCTCAAAGTTCAATGCAAAGGGACTCTTTTACAGAGTCAGCTTAGCAACGCCTACAGCAAAATTTTAGGGACTACAAAAATATATATATCCAGGCTAGTGAGAACACAAGGGCTTCAGGTTACATGCATTTACCATGTGCATACAACACGCACAGTGATGGGGGGTGGCCAGATGCACTGTAATGTTATAGCAAAAGAAAACTAAAATGCCGGCCAAACGCTGCTTCTCCACAGTGCTCATTCGTTTCTGTATTTGGGCTTCTAAAGGACATGACCCAAAGAAAGAAGTGCCCACAATCAAATTTCAATTATGTTCCAGAGAATTATAATATATATATATATATATATATATATATATATATATATATATATATATATATATATAGCTAGCATTTGACAAAGGATAGCTTCCAGAATCTCTCCCAGTTCAGTGCTGGATTCGGCTAAAAACTCCTTATAGGAGCAGGTCTAGCAAGCAGAAGTGCATTGTGAGCCACAACCTGTAAGTATTTTCATTTGTTAAAATTGATCTATGATATGCACAGTAGCTAGCATTAACAGTATGTTGTAGCGAGGTCGTAAACAACGGGAAATGCTGTTTAGCACCATTAAAAATTTAGCTACAAATTCATGTTTATCAGTCAAACTGTTGTAAATACCCACAATCTTCTGCAGCGCTTGCAGTCTCTCTATATGGCCGCTTTCCTTGTGCTTTACATCTTAGATCATGAACTCGCAAAAGATATGTGAACGTTTCATATTACTTACACATGCTTATTCTGAATATATGTTATTCCGAATATATATGAGTTAGGTAAAAACAATTCAAGATAGCTTTCCTAACTCATGTTGCAGCAAAATGAATCAATCAAAGCTCACACAGAGGACCATCCCACATCTTACTTTTTATTCTTCTGTCAACAGCATCCCAGTATATTACAGAGAAATAACGTAATCCGGGCATCCAGGAAAAAGAAACATCAGTCCTGTACATATGTAGTTATCATGTCACATGTTTCTAAAGAATGTTCACAAACTATAATAAAATGGCAATACTTTCTTAAAGGAGCCATGCACTTTTTTCACTTGTTACAGACACTTGTCAGATTTTATTTTAGAGATCAGCCATGAAGTTCATCCTTTTCATTTTCTGTCTGATTAAGGATCAAACAGATACTGCTAACAGCTTTACTGGTGACGTTGAGCTGATCCGCGAATCACAGCACATTATGTTAGCTGACCAATCAGAGCCTCTGAGCGTAGGCAAAAATAGCTTGAATTTTGAAAAAATAACGTGATTTTCTACAAATGAAGTATGAGCACACAATGCTTTGCATTTTATAAACTAAACCAAGCCTTAAAATTACATTCTGGATCACCCCAAAAATACAGCATTTGAATCTGCAGTTATAAACGGCTTTATACCATCTATTAATGTAGAGTTAATGCTTAAAGGACCATGAAACCCCCTCGTTTCAGCAGGGTATTTTCACACCTCTACTTTGGAAAAAGTCAGAAAAGTGGGCGTGTCCAGCTCTGTTTAGGGGGAGTGTCGGAGGAACTAAAGTGGGAGGGTGTGGGAGTGTCTATTTGGGCACGCGCAAGTTTCAGTCAAAATACTCACACACAGGAGAAAGTAATGGTGTTAAATTAATTATGTGGAATTATTTGCCAAATTAATTAATGGTGGACTTTAACTGCAGTTTGGCTCTTTCATTCAGGGAATTCAGTCATGCCCCTCGCGACAAACGAGATATTTGATTCAAGGATCTGCTCTAAGCGTGTATTTTTCATGCAATGTTTGATACCGCACGGCGAATGAGAGAAAAAAAAACCTCCGCATTCCCGGAAACTTAGATGCAAACAGCAGGTAGCGTCAGAAAGCCGCGTGTGTTATTCCGGTCACAAAATGCGATTAAAAACCCTACACGAGGTTAAAGTTTGGTTGTGGTCCTAACATGTTACGGTGCAATAGTTAACTTAGTTCGATACGAACAAACTGAATAAACAAAGAGCACTAGTCGCTCACTTACCAAATCTGTAGAGACAGGACAATCCACAGCAACTAGAGCCGCGTCTTTATGAAGAGAATACTACAAGCGAATCCGATCTCAGCGTTTGCAGATGAGAACAGCTCTCAGGTAAACAATAATCCTCCTTAGACACGTAAGTTATTGTTGTCGAGCGTCGCGTACACTGTTAATCCACACGTGAGTCTGAGCTCTCACAGAGAGAAAAAGAAAACAAAACTTAACTGCAGCAAACTATAAAAGCAACACTTCACGCTTGTTTTGCCAACACAACGTGGCGTCTATGTCGTGTAAACACAGTAATGAATATTAATGAAGTTGCACAATAGAGCGCGCTGATTGGTTTGACCCAAGCCTTACTCATGCATTAATGCAATACACTGTAAGACGTAATAAGACTCACTCTGGCACAGACGTCCAGTCTGCACGCTGGAATACAGGCTATTATGTCATGACCGTGACGCAGCTTCAAAAATTCGTTTCAAACAGAAAGTACGAATTTGCTTGAAATAACGCAAAAACAACCAATTTACTCTTTTTAGTGAAATATAGGTGTCTTAATAGTGTTTTTAGCAGTGTGGGACACATATACGACTGTCAACAGCTCAAAAAATGTGTTTTGGTGTTTCGTGACCCTTTAACAAATAAGGAATTCACTATTTGCTGATGCTTAATAGATGATTCATAGTGTGTAGTTATTATAAAGAGTTACCCTGGAGGGCTAATAATTTTGCTTGTAACTGTATTTCACAGTATTGCTATTTTTATGTTATTTTTTATGACATAAATGCTGCCATGGTGAGCATGACAGTATTCTTAAATATGTAATCTTACAATATCTTACAGAAGTCACTGTGAGCTGCCATTTAGAATATAAAAAATAAATACAATCTTCAAAATTCATGTGTTTAAAATGAGGAAAAAGACAAAATCTTAATATACAGTATGAACAATTCATTCAATGTGACTGTTGTGCACTGTAAAATCACATGCCCAAGTACTGAGTCAAGAGAATTCACATTAAATGAAGATGAGGACGCTTCTGTGGAGTCGCTGCCCCTTCATTTATCATTGAAGCCGCTCTCTCTGGGACCCTGTGAGCTGTCCTTGACACGGCTAGTGTATGAATCACACAATCAAAAGTGGCATTTCAGGGTTGCAGGCTTATTGTGCAATCCAGTGCCAAGCTGCCCTTTTCTAATGATAGTCGTCTAATGGCACCCCTGCTGATCTGAGGTCAGTCAATCCATGCTATGACGGTCCTAATGTTTTAAGCAGACTAGCCTGTGTCTCTGCACTTAAAACCATTAGCCAGCACCCTGCCAGGATAACCATGTTTTTTTCTCTCTCTCTCCATTTCTTGCTCTTGGGATTCTGAAAGTTTATTTTTAGATTTAACAATTCGCAGACAATATTAATTCTTATTATAGCTCAGTTTCATCTTAAGGATGTTGATATGCATGCGGGGTGTAATATAAGACAGAGGTTCTGTTTTAAAGGTCAACAAGAGAGCCTGTGACCAGGATTGTGTTTTTAGATAAGAGGGTTGACCTGCCAAGAGAGCAGAAGCAGGTGCCAAACACAGGGTTGTAACCCCCTGTAACCTTTTGACAAGCTGTCAGTGAGCGGGTGTTTAAATCAATAGGGGAATAAAGGATGTCAAGCCACTTTAATACAAGCATGGCCTGTAAATTTAAATGGATTTTTTTATAGGAAGATTGGTTTTGCTGTTCAATAATGTGATGGTCATATTATGTCTTTTGGTCTAGTTGTAGATGATACATATTGGACAGAGGAAGAACTTTTGAGATTATCAAAACTAGCCTCTAGATTTGCTAAATGTGAGGTTAGAAATGCATAGTATTTAACTACCGTTTCTTTGTTTTAATATGTTAGAATTATTTAGCAGTCTGTTGTGCTTTCCTGAAATACTGTATACAGTAAGTGACATAATTAAAACATCTAAAAAATGTGGCCTCCAAAGCAGTTTATATAATGCATTTAATGTTTAGCAATCAAAACATATACTACTTGTATTTGTGAGTCAAATGAGAGTTTGTGTAGTGCATTATGGCTTGGCATTAAAAATTAATGTTGTTTATACTGGATTTCACTATAAATTCCGTTTGTTTTATACTTCTATCTTTCATTTCTTATTCTGTTGTGAATACTGTTAGGATTTGTTGTGGAGTGAGAAGAATTAAATACATACACTGTGTACTATATAAATTTAATTTTAATTAGAGCTACCAGTAGCCTGTTCTACATTATTTATTTATTAAATTATATAATAATTATATGATTTTTTTTTTTTTAGCACATTTAGAAAATACTTTTAATAACTAATTTCCAACAACTCATTTCTTTTGTCTTTACAATGACATCAGTACATACTACTTTTCTATGTTTTTTTTTTAAAGTCATTGGACAACATTGATTTGCTGTTTCATATATATATTTTTAAAAGGCAAATAATATTCACTTAAAAAAACTGTTGTAAAAATGTAAAACTGTTTTTACTCCAGACAAACTAAAAGAAATAAGACTTTCTCCTCAAGAAAAAATAAATATTACTGAATATACTGTGAAAATATCCTTGCTCTGTTAAACATCACTTGGAAAATATTTGAATATTCCCAACACAGGCTCAATGTGTAGACATACCCCTGTATACATTTTTGAAGAGCACAAACTATGTAGTCAGAGGAATGTATGGCTGCATTTTGTCTTTCAAACAAACTCTACGGGGTGGTATAACGCCGCCAATGGCTTCCTTTTTGCAGTACCAGCTGACCGCTTACCTCTGAGTGGACAGCTTTTTTACTGTTTGCCCAGTGGCTCACCACGTATCTTGGCAGACTTGAGGCACAAAGCGGACTTGACCGCAATGACAGGATTTGAGTCTGGAGAAGAACTGTTCCAGAAAACAGGTAAAACAGACAATAAAATAAACAAGTAAATGGCTGAGGATGAGAACGTGGTAAGATCTCAAAACGTGGTAAAATCTGGCAGCTTTCTTTTTATAGATTGTTTTTGAAAACATAATGGGGGTATCGGTTGGTCAGTCAGTAAGTCAGTAGACAGCGGCCTCTGGTGGGCTTGCTTGAGTCAGCAGACGTAAATGGCACTTGCAAGAAAAATTTGAAAAAAAGCTAACACAGTAGCCTCTGGTGGATTTGCGAATACAAAAACTACAAAACAATTTACCTCCTGGGATGTCTTTGTACTCTCCAGAATTGTATACAGGAGTACAAATCCATAATGAGCCTGGGTTAGAATATTTCACATTTCATAAAATAAAATGTTTGCCTCCTACTGTAATCATAATTTCAACCCATTAAAACTTTATATAATTGTTATGTTTGTAACTACACACATACTTTTGTTTTGTAGTTTACATGAATACACTATCATTTTAAACTTTAAATATAATGTCAACAATGCATTTTAGCCCCCTAAAGCACAATTTTCATGTAAATAAACAGCTATTTTAAAAATTATATCATCAAAGCCTAGCTACCTTTAGCCAAAGTCCTTTTAAGGCAAGTCATTTCATCATCTTTGCTATGCCTTTCGGGCAGTATGCTCGGACATTCTGTCTGAATGAGGAAACACCATATTCTCCAAAACTGTTTGCCAAGATTACAATTTCA
The DNA here is from genome assembly GCF_052040795.2 of Danio rerio. Taxonomy (NCBI): domain Eukaryota; kingdom Metazoa; phylum Chordata; class Actinopteri; order Cypriniformes; family Danionidae; genus Danio; species Danio rerio. The sequence continues at coordinate 24,810,779 of NC_141041.1, read as the reverse complement.
TTATTTTTTGCAATCACCAAAAACTTTAGGCAACAACCATCTCATAAGTCTCGTTTATAAATGTCAGAATCAAAAAAAAAAAAGAATCTGCATATTTTCAGGTTGCCCAAGCTAATGCGCATGTGAACTCAAAAGGAACGAGATCACGACACTAACCTCATTAATGACCGTTCTACACATTATTATCCTCTGGATAATGTTTCGTCAGATCGCACTGGTGCTCTGAAGTAATCCAAAACTTGATCTTGATGGTGAATCTCCTCCACAAATTACAGCGACTCTTTGTTTACAAGTTTGTGGGCGTTTTATTAGTTGCTCTGATGTGATATGCATTTGACAGGATGGACTGTACCTCACCTTTGTTTCATACAGATTACAAGTGCACTTGTTTTATTTAAAAGTTGAGATTTCAAGCTTTATTTGTATAGATTTCTTATGCCTATGAAGCTAGTATTCGCTGAGATTCCAGTGCGCTTATTGACCACTTAACTGTCGTGAAAGAACACGTCTGGTCTGAGCTTTTTCTCCAGAGAAAAATCAGTCTATAGCGATTAATGATTGGCTCCTGAAATAGTAGGCGGAGCTTCATTCACCATATGACCGTTACTGTACAGTTTTCCCCCATTTAAAACTATACAAGTGACACGTCTTGCAAATCCCATATTCTTCTCTTCAGCTTACATTCATCAAACATCAGCTGGTTTCGCAAAGACCATTAAAAAAACTGTCTTTATTTCATCTGAACAAAAGTAGCTTTTTTTAAATCACAAACGTCATAATTTTGCTTGATCAGTGTCAGAACTCCTAATGCATCCTGAAATCCCAGTTGTCTGCGGCAGATTCCCTTTTACGCAAATTGTGTGATTAGCAGTCAAAATAATAGAATGCTGCTTTCATAAAGAGCGAGCTTCCACCGAACCGCTGTCGCTCTGTCATAAGTCAAATGGTTAGGTTGTCTGCTATTCATGTCTGCTTGATTTATCAGCGGTTCGAGTCACGTTTTCAACAGCCTCTATTGTGACTCTCACAAATTCTCGGCGATGCGATTCCAGATGGCGACGTCATTGATTCATTTTAGCTTAACAAATGAGTGGAAGTTATAAAAACCTTCAGTGAAAACTACTCATCACTGTCCCGTTCAAAGAATACAGGGATCCGTGTTGTCAAATGGAAGAATGGCTCTCGTTAAGGCTGAAAGCTGCTGCCTGTGACTTATGGGACGTCGATGAAATGAATGTGGTGATCACAGTTAGCATCACAGGCACTAGATCTCCACAGACAGATGAGCTCTCTCCGACAGTCACTTTTGTGGAGGGTTTCTGAGTTTCATATGTATTCCTGTTGAGTTATTATTTATTGATCGGTTGTTAATTATTCTTTATTAATGAGCTGTAGTGTGGCATTTAGACAGTATGTCTGTGTGTGCTTGACCTCATTTGCAGGATCATATGCGTGTGTCACCTGAAGCGGTGCACCGGGACGTCTGAGCATCCACTCATGTTTGAGTCATTTGATTTCCCTCCCTGCAGCTAAATGTGTCCTTTTCCATTCAGTTTGATTGTTGTTTTAATGAAAAAATTATTTGTCACACTTGACGTTTTGTTTATGCACCTATGATCTGGTATTATGTTCTGATACTATAACAGCAATCAGACATTCTGTCATTTTGTCTGTCAGTTTGTCTATCAGTCTGTCTGCCTTTCTATTTATTTTTCTGTCTGTCTGTCTGTCTGTTTGTATGTCTGTCTGTCTGTCTATCTATCTATCCTAAGTGAAATCACAGTTGCTTTGTATAAAATTTGACTGCTAAATGAATACATACACACAATACTTACAAACATAAATTCATACACATACAAACTAGGGGTGTCAAAACTAAGTGTTTCTTTGATTCACTGCGATGCGGACAATTTGTATCATTTTAGCGATACAGTAGATCATTACTGGTTACATACTGACATCATTTATCTCATATACAATATATTGCGGTAACTTACTATGGAGAGGTTGGCGAGCATGTGTAATTAAAACACTCCTTCTAAATAAAAATGTGGAAGCTCTGCACAATTCATTGCGAGTGTTAGCTGGACAGTCTTTCACTGACACTGAAATTACAGCAGAAGCCCTGTTTCACAGCGATTAATGAAATGAAAGTAAGTTCCATATTTCTCTCTCTCTCTCTCTCTCTCTCTCTCTCTCACTGTGGCCCTTTGAACTGTTGGTGTGACTTTTCCTCTCCTCTTGGCTGTTACAGCGATACTTCTGGATACAGGCACGAGAGCCTGTCGGCAGAGCGAGTTTTTTTTTTTTTTTCTTGGATCAGCTGTGATCACCACTGGTGTTAATCAGTGTCATTTATTTGTGAATAGCACCAGAGAGTTAGAGCCAATCGCAGCCCTTTCTGTTGAGCGTGTGGCCAATCATAAGGGTGTAAGAACTCGCTTGACAAAAATGTATAACAAATAATATATAAATATAAAAATATTTATACATTTTATACAAGAATTGTTGTGCTGTGAAGTAATATATAAAATTGTGTATGGAAAGCATCATTAATGCACCATGAAACACTGAGATTTTGAATTGAACCAGATCAATGGCATGATAACCGTAACCTAACCGAACCGAACTGTGAGACCAGTGTACTGTAAGTTCACACCTCTAATACATACTGTAAATACATAGCAGTGTGACATAAAATCTGACTGATTGCAATAAAGTAATAAATAAATTGTAAAATAAAGTGACACTTTAGTTTATTTAGTAAATATAATAAAGCTAGTGCTAAATAATATAGTTAAACTAAACCAAATAATATAACCCAGAGGCTTTACTACCCTCCTGTTATTAAGATATTGGCTGTTAAGTACTTATAATTTGTACATATTCTGCATGATCCTATTCTACATCCCTATAATACAAGCTTATTATCAATATATTTATTATTTTTATATCAACAATTTATTTCTACTGAAACAATCATTTCAGTATATATGCAAACATTCTTTTCTAATCAAAGGTTTAGCATTATTCCTTTAACAAGAACATAAAATGAAAGTTTTCTAAGCCTTACAACATGACTTGATGATTCTAACACAACCTAATTCTTAACCTAACTATTGTCTTAATAACTAATAAGATGCAGCAGATTGAGAGTTTATTGAGGCCAAAGGGCTAGTTATTAGTTTATTACTAGCAATAATTTTACATTGAAGTGTGAACACGACATAAAATGTTTAAAGTTACTTTGTTACAAAACCAATGTCTTTACATTATATAAAGTTATGATGTTAAGATATTCAATTCAAATAATATAATTTTATTATTTTTTTATAATTATTTATTTATTATTTAATAGGCCCAAGTCTATTCATCATTTAGTTTTGAACAACACCACTCGCAGACCATTCTTCATTGGCCTGTATTTATTTTTATTTTTTTATGTACATGAGTGCCGCTAAGGTGTCAGAAAGTTGGTGCCATAAAATTAATCTGCTGTGTCTTTGATATTACATAATTAAAAAGACTTGGCTGATGGCTTTTTATTTGCATGTTGTTGTTTTAATGTAACTATTAACTACTATTTTTATTCTATAGGTTATGGATGAAATATGGTAATTGTAGCTTAATAAAAATATTTAAATATAAATGATTGTCCCATGACCCCCTGGGTGGTGCCAACCCCCACTTTGGGAACCATGCGCTATACACAAAACTCTTTTTTTTTCTATGTGTAAGTATAAATATATAATCTTTTACAACAACAAAAACAACAACAAAAAATCAATTGTTATTAAGCAATCTGTTGCCTGAGGGTTTGGTACAGTACAAGTAATGGCAAATACAATTTGGTTTTGAATTCATTCAGGTCAAGTCGACTTCACAGTTTCACAAACTCTCTGCTATGAATAACTTGCATGTGTGGTGCCTGCCTTTTTGAGCGGCTGCTACTTTTATTTTTAAGGCTTTTAACCCCTTTTTTTGTCGTGTTTTGCTTTATATGTTTTTGTCCTCTTAGGCTTCATGGACTCGACCTGAGAAGCACAAGGTAGGGCAGCTGAACACGTAGCCAGGATGTTCACTAATCCTAGAGAAGCCCTTTATCACTGCAGAACATCAAGTGTTGGCTCTCTTTTACCCTCAAAACCCTGTAGATACACACACCTACACACACATCTGATAAAGAAATTGGCATCCCTAGTCTGCAGTGACTGTCATGTTATTCAGTCTTTTATAAGCATCACTGCAAACTATTTTCGTGGATAATTTGAAACTGTAATCAGAAATGGTGAAGATTCTATTTAGGTCTTTTCACTTTTTCCTTCTAAGCACTTCTAAGACCTTCTTTTTCTTCACAAATTCCCCTTGGGAAAATGTTCCTCCAGGGACTGAGGAAGAATATAAATAGAGGGTGTTTCAGGGGTTGAAACATGCCAGGTACTTCTTTAGAGAATGAGCCAACCCTCAGTGTTCTCCCATAGACTCAGACAGGGGAATGTAGCGGCACTAAAAGAGACACTAACAAATGTAACCAACTCCAGATTCAGACAGCGCACGCTTCTGTTAACATAAATATACTAACCCTCACTGGATAAACTCACATGCCACATGTCAGACATGATTACAATAACTTTGACTCAATGTGAAACTCATTGTATTTCTGTAAGATGCCGCATTAAACAGAACTTTTAATGATAAATCTATAGGATGTACCTGTATTGTATCCACTAGGAGTTGATTAAATTGGGGGGATTGGGTTATATAGCAGACTGTGAGCAGAGCTTAAAGATGGCCATATGGTGTTTTGTAATGTTTTGCTTTTTCTTTAGTGTGTGTTTGTGCTTATGGATCACAGATGGGACTTAATATATTGTGTATGCATCCAATTAAAATGTATAAAAGTAATTGCATATGCTACTGGCAATGGGTGAAATCCAGCATTCTATAGACATGTATATAATGCCTACAATCGAACATCAAAGTATGAAATGATTGTTACTATACATTGGCATTCTATACATAAGCATTCTATAGTAGTATTACAACTATGTAACTGGCTTGCCCCTGCCATTTTTCCCACCACTGATGTTGGCGGTGGTGCTTGGGTCATTGTTTGATGAGGTTGATCGAAGCACTTAAGTGTTGAACATTATTGTAAGACAGCATATTGTCGGTACAAGGTTTCCCTACCATTATCACAGACAATATTGCCATAATTCTTCACATGACCTCTGTAGAATTCAAAATGTCATTCTAATCTTGCCTGCTGCAACAAGTAGCTCATTCCAGTTGTGTTCTGCTTGTTTACTTTCCAAGTGTTATTCTAGTCTTACCTACTGTTACAAAATAGTTCAATGCCAGTTCTGCTGTGTGTTTTTTCCCATAAGAGCATCTTATTTTAAAGCTTCCGCTTTAAAATACGTAATGATCAATAAAGGCTTTTGTTGTGCTCTTCAGATGCCTAATTTGATACTTGTCATTCTATATAATGTCTAGGAAAAGTATGCAAAATCTTTAAAAAACAAAATGATATTTCATACTTTGCCTAAAACCATCAGACATTTTATACATATCCAAGGCATTCGAGGCAGTCCTAGGCATTCTATCCTGGGATTTTACACACTGCCGGTAACATATATACATAGAAAGTATACACTCTAAAACTGCCTGTGTTTTAACCGAAATTTGTGTAAAATATATAACAACCAAAGCGTTGGTTAAAATGTAGATAACGCTATAGGTTAAGAACAAATTCTTCATGTTCTCCTAATTCTACCTAAATCTATTACTACCTTATTATCTGATAATAAGCAGCAAATTAGGAGTTTATTTTTCAAAGCAAAAATCATAGTTTTTTATTAATACCGAGAATTGTTCCTTAAAAGAATGTGTCACTAAAATAAGATGAAAAAAAATGAAACCCAGCATTTGTCATGCGTTTTAAATGCATATAAAGAGTCCAGATGAACTTACTTAAAAATTACATGTTGCATTTTGAAACATTAACACAATGCCACCAAAATGCCCCTTTTCAGTGAATATCAGCTGTTACCATCAGGAAAAAGACTGAGAATGCCAATGTGTAAAACTAATAGACTGAAGCTTTCGTTTGTTCCTATACCTCCATAAAACTGTTGAACTCTACCAATAACACTGCTCCTGAAGTACGCTAGCACTTGACTGGGTTCTGTGTTTTATATATTTATATTTATATACGGTCTTATTCTGTAAACAATGTATGTTCTTAACTGTTTGTTCTTAATTGTTTTGTTTTATTTATTTTTACTGTCTGTTTAGACAATGTTGTAGCACCTTTTATGCCCAAGACAAATTTCCTCTCGGGGACAAATAAAGTTAAACCTAAACCTAAAAGTCATCACACAAAACATAGAACAAAGCTTAAATAAATTAAAGTGTTGTCATGTGATGATGTGTTGTAATGTTGCTATTTATTTTTTTAAATGGTTACAATTAATAAATAAATATTCAAAATAAATCTTAGACCTGCAAAATGTTTTGCTCAAGACATGCTTACAAAATTTATCCACTTGTCTATTGACATTGTAGGTCATACCAGGGATTTTATTTAACTTTACACATGGCTAAATTAAATTCAGTTTATCTTTGAGTGCCTAATCATGTTATACTCAATTCAGTAATTTACAGGATGACCATTGGATTCACTTTTTACTACACCAGAAATAGGTAGCAACTAGGTTCAACAACAACTTTAATTTTATCCAGCTATTGCTTGCCATTATCTAAAAGCCTGTGTACTGCAGGGAAATACATGTGACTACACTGTAGGTTACAAACACTTTTTTAGAAATACACACTGAACAACCATTCATAATTAGACCAGGAACTTGCGCTAAGAAGAAAGCAAATAGGTTAATTTTAATTTCATGTTGACTTTAACTGTAGACTCTCAGTATGAGCACATGATTCCATGCTTGGCACAAAAATGTTAGACTCCTTTTTTTTTCTTGCTTTATTCAGCTGTCAGAGACAGAATTCATTTCATGATTAAGAATGATTCAGATGCATATGGATTGTGTGGGAAGGTCTGTTTATCTGATCTGCTGAGATGAAAGGCCACAGTTATGGGATTGCCCACACATCACTTCATGTTCTTAATCCTCAGGAGTCTAGATAAAAAGCATGATGCTTCTGTAAATGTGTGACAATCAAAGACAAGAAAGTGACTGCATCAAGTTTTGCAGTATAATTATCAGTCTAAATTAGCGAGTTAGTACTTAGAACAACATATTGTGTTTAATATAGTGAATAGATTGTTGTTTTTTAAGTGCTGACATGTATTGCGTGTGTGTTATTTAAAGTTCACTTGCTACAACGCTACACGCATGAATAGTCAAAGGCATTTCTTGTTCAAAATACCCATCATGCTGAGATGTTAATATAAGCATTGTTAGTTATGTGTTTAGTGAATGCAAATAAGTGGTGAGGAGAAAAAAGTGAATGTGTGATGTGTCAGAAAAGATATTTATATGACTGGAAATGTGACCTACCTCTGTCTATTATGTGTTTATTCTTAATCAAAGACAAATATTAAGAGGAAAAGAAAACCACTCACTGATCGCAGCGGGACGACTTTAGTGGCTTTAATAAACCCTTTACAATCAAGGTTAAATCTAAAAGGAAACTTTGCAGCTAATTTTAATTACTAGCTTGATTTTTAGATATTAAATGGATACAGTGTGCATGCAGGATTATGCAAGATGTTCAACAGAAAGTATTGAAAAGACCTCATGCTGCTGCTTTAATTAAATTTGTAGAAAGTGTAATACATATTTTTTCAGGATTATAAAATAATAATTCATAAAAAATAGAACCCTTTCAATAATAATAATAATAATAATAATAATAATAATAATAATAAATTAGTATAATTAATTACATTTTTATATCTTGTTGTTGTTGTTGTTGTTGTTGTTGTTGTTGTTATTGTTATTATTGTTATTATTATTCATTAATAATTGATGATGATGTGTATTATTATTATTATTATTATTATTATTATTATTATTATTATTATTATTAATAATAATAATAAATTATCATTATTATTATTATTATATTATTAGTATTGTTATTAGTATTATCATCATCATCATCATCATCATCATCGCTATTATTTTTATTATTATTATTATATTAATACTATTATTATTATTATTATTATTGTTTTATTATTATTAATATTATTATTATTATTATTATTATTATGTTGCTATTTTTCAAATTAATTATAAATATTGTATTCCTATTATTATCATTATCATTATTATTGTTGTTATTATTATTTATTAATTTATTATTATTATTATTATTTTATTATTATTATTAATATTCTGTTTATTTACAAGTATGACTTTCAGAAAATTTCTAGCTACATTTATAATGGTCAGAATACAAAATAATAATAATAATAAAAATAATAATAATAATAATAATAATATAAATTTTATACTATGCAAACAATTTGTTTATTACACTTCAATTTTAATAAATACAACATTGATTTTATTTTTCCTGATCAGTAATTTCAATATTTGTAAAGGCTTCAATCAAATTCATTCATAAAATTGGTTTCATTCAGATGCTTTTCATATTTATGTCATACATAGTAGTATGTATTCAGGCAAACCAAAGTATATGTATGTATTATGTTAATTTAGAAATGCATTGAATATTAATGCGATCAGCCTAGTTCAGCAGTATATTAGATTAAGTATAAAATCATTTGCAAATCTTTACATAATTCATATATGTATATTTAGCATGCACTTTTATAGAAACACACAACTATAGATCAGAAACCGGAAAAAACGGATCATTTTCAAGTGGTCTCCTAAGTTTTTCTTTAAGTGTATATATCATGTGGACCATAATATGAAGAATCAATCATTTTACTGCCACTGATATCTGCAATTCTGATATGGTGTCAGCCCTCGGTTAATATATAGCTTCCTCTTCTCTGATTGTCAGATTGTTCGTACAACAGTATACTGTATGACCTTGACTAAATTCAATTAGCATTCTTTCTTGCAATCTCGCTTGCTCACTGTCTAGACTTTTACTGCTGCAGACCACCTGAGGGCAACTATATTTCTCAACACTTCTTGCATCAGTCCAAGCGAGGCCATCTTTATCAAAAATCCAGACTGATTCTCCTCTGCACTGCGATCCTTCTTGTTGCCACTCCTCCAGTTTCTTGTTAGCGTGAAATGTGAAGTGCAGGACACCGTTTGACTCGCCTTTCTCACAGAGTGTCGGCGACATTTTTTTCTCGTGTTGCCTCTTCTTTGTCAGTTTAGTCATTCAGTTTGATTTTCTCCCAAGACAAAAGGAGAAGGAAAAAAGCCAGGCAAAAGTCCTTGAATGTGAGCTCTGATTTTCTTGCTTGTCTGGTCTTGCAACAGAAATGAATAGAGCTTCCAGCATCTTTTAATAGTTGAGATAAGGGCCTATGACCTGAACATTTTAGAGCCCAATAAAGTCAAATGTCTTCTGTTTTCTTTTTTTTTTTCTTTTTTGTAATTCAGTTTTTTATTTCCGAAAGTGAGAATATACAATTTTTACAATCAGATAACAAAATACTTTTAACAGATATAACCCCCCCCCCCCCCCACCCCATTATACACACATCTGGAAACACAGAATAACTATAGTTTAGACCAAGCTGTTAGATAATTTCCATTAAGTTGTCATCCGTAGCATCAGATGAGGGTTAAGTGTCCAAGATTTCTTTGACGTTGCATATGTAGATTTTCCATGCCGTAAGAATGTCCACTTTGGCATGGTTGATCCGTGCTGATGACAGTTCCAGATACAGTATTTCCAATAATGAATGTAACCAGTGCTTAACTGAGAGATCATGAGGAGGTTTCCACCTTTGTACCAACATTTTCTTTGTAGCAGTTGAAGTTCTGTTTTCTTTTAAAGAAGTATCCCTAAATCACCGTAAAGGACACAGTAGACAACCCACTGGATCATGTAATTCGCCAGTTAGGCTAAGTTCACACTGTGAAGCTAACTACTCAAATCTGATTTTTTCCCAGATGGATTTTTTTGCATGGCTGTTCACACTGTTCTCATTTGCAGTGTGAACAGATCCTTTTCCTAAACTGACCCGCATGTGCACACGTGTATACTGTATAAGTAAGCACGTTGTCAGATCAAAGATTACTACTCTTTTCACAGACAACAAAGGTGCATTTCATGGGTTGTTCTGCTACTACTAATGTGTATTTCGGCATTTAAGACATAAAATAAGTCTCTTGTGTTAGAAAACACTGATGATTTGTGATTTATGACAATGGTGGTGCGTGGCGCTCTGGCCACCAGTGTTGTGAACTCTTTGAGGGTTAATGAGCAGCCGCAGACTGAACTATAGGCGGAGTTGGTTTATCTCCATTTGCGGAGTTAATTAATTTTACTTCATTATAAACAGCAGACACGTGCAGAAGGGGGGTTTGGGTGCTAGAGCACCTGACTTTTTTTCTCTCAGAGAGAAAGTTCCCCTCCTTTGCACAAGGATCCCCTATCCGCAACACCCACGATGCTCTTCAGCTTCGCGATCAACACGTGCCTCAATAGTTAATCAGATTAGTTAATAAGCACCAGTTTTGCCTTCAATTGTTTTTTTTTTTTTCAACATTCTGTGGTACAATAATCGCCATTCTACTATGCTGCTGAGTAGATGATGTTTACATCACAGAATGATGACGCATGTCGCTCGAAGATTATGTAAAGTCACATAAAAATCTGACATAAACGTTCACAATGCGGTCGCATTGCAAAACATCAGATCTGTGTCTGATTTAAGACTACATATGAAAGTGGCACATATCTGACCTGAAAAGATCAGATTCCATGCAGTTTAGACTGTTCACACTGTCATCACCTGAGTCACTTGAGGGGGGAAAAATCTGATTCGGGCCACATTTGCCTGCAGTGTGAACATAGCCTTAGAAAACTTTATAGTGCTTTATAACACCACAATTCTGAACAAAAATCTGTTTTATATCTAGCATGTTTTCAGTTGTGTAGTAACCAAAACTTGTCATAATGTGCAATATTTAATGCATGCAAGAATCGCTGGTCTCACTCTCTCAATGGGTTTCTCCTAAAGCGACTGCTTAGTGGTTGGTCGGCAGGTGCATTAATTACACTCATTACTAAGCCATACTTATTTCAGATCAAATATTCAAAGTAGCATGGTAAACAATATAAGGCACGAGTCACAGGTTGTCATTGTTCAAAAATGAACCAATGTGATGTGAATACAAAACCAACTTCACCCAAGTAAAGCAAGCTAGATGGAATAGCACTATTTACTGATGTTTTGATGTTAAACAAAAAAATATATATATAAATACATTATCGATGCTGTAAAAGCACCTTACGAAATTGAGAACAGTAACATCAATTTTTCATTGGCAGATTTCATTGGCTAGCTCATATGAATTTGTAAAAATTTCATTCATACAATTTAATACAATTTGCTCATCCACCAATAACCGTTGGGTTAAGGGGTGAGGTTTGGTGCTATGTCATTTTCCATTTTTCAATTTCCATTTCATACCACTGAACTTGTATGAATTTGTTCCAATTAGCTATAACAAAATGACAAAATGTAAAATATGTACAATTCCTCCTGAGACCAGGCAAAAATATCTGTATGTTTAATTTAAATTTGGCAGAAATGTCATTAGCAGTTTACAGAATAAAACAGAAATGGCATTTTACTCAAACACTAAAAACTATAAATGGTAAATTCACAGAGAATTAGAATTTTCACGTGGTCTCTTAAAAGTTTTTCTTACTTTGTCTCTTCATTGTCAGCTCAGTCATTTAAAATGATTTTTCATTTAATAATAAAGAGAAATGTAACGTCTGCCAAGCAAAACACCTTGAATGTGAGCTCTGATTTTCTTAGTTGTCTAGTCTTTCAGCTGAAATGAATGGAGCTTCCAGTGTTCTCTAATAGTTGAGATTAGGGCCCAAGATTTTAAAATTCAGAGCCAAGTAAAGGCCCAATTGTAAGTTTAAGCACTGGTATTGTGTTTTCTAAAAACGAGCATAAACATTTCTGAAAACATGCTATTATTTCTTTGTTAATAATAAAATAAATCTCTAAATTACCAATGCTATCTCACAGCAATTTGTAACTTTTTGATTTAGTGGCTAATTCATATTTGTAAAATATCTTTTATACAATTTAGTACGATTTGCTCAATTCCAAATGACGTTTGGCTTAAGGGTTGCTATGCCTTTTCATTTCCTTATGACTGGAAACGAATGACTAGACGAATTAGCCACTAAACTGTCAAAATATAAAATATGCATGCTTCCTTGTGAGATCAGGCTGAAATTTCTGTATTTTTATTTTAAATTTGAAATGTCATTAGTAGTTTACAGCATAAAACAAAAAATAACATTTTACTCTATTTACTCTATAAACTATTACCGATAAATTCACATGGCCTCTTGAAAGTTTTTCTTACTATGTCTCTTCATAGTCAGCTCAGTCATTACATGGTTTTCTTATATTAAAGCGAAACAAAACATCTTCCAAGCAATAGACCTTGAACGTGCTGTCTGCTCTTTAAGCATAAATGAATGGAGTTTCCAGTGTTCTTTATTAGGTGTGATAAGGCCACATGATTGCATTTCAGAGCTAAACGTAACCCCAAACATCTTCTGTTTTCTACTAAGGTTGACATCCAGCGAAAAGCCACAGACTGATTTGCTGGAAGCGTTCAAGGTTAACATTCAAAGCAATCGTGAAGGTTTATATGCAACCAGCCCTACAGTACGTACACACATAAAACAGGAAAGACGCTCTATATGCGGCTTACTGTCAATTACTATGCAACAGTAGGGGAGTCTCTCAACAGCCCTGCATACTAACAGCCCTCTGAAACGTGAGGCACAAGCAGGATGGAATTTATGGTCGAGACCCTGGTTGTTACTTAAAGCACTCAATCCCTCAGATCGTGACTAAGCCACCACACCTTAAATCAAGTTTGTGAATTGATTGGATTTCAGCACCGCGTGCACTCCATTCCGCTCCGCAGTCAAATTTCTCACTGACCATTGAACAGGCACTTTATAAATGAAGTGCCACTGCAGGTTTCAGAAACATCTTATTTTCCGGCTGTCTGTGGTGCTGATGAAAGGTGCACGTTAATGTGCGTGTATTTGCGGTGGCTTCGCTTAAAGAAAAATGAGAATCATACACTGAGCTGTTTGCGTTGAGTTATTCGATGCTCGAAACAGCATCGCAGCATGTACATCCAATAAACAGCGCATGTAAAACAAAGTATGGTCTGCTAAGCATGAAAAAAAAAATGAAGAGCGCATCCAGAATCTCTAAGGGTTATTTTAGTCATTCCTCTGCATCCGATACTGGTTATGAATGTCAATAACGCTTACTGTTAATAATTGAGTGGTTGACAGCTGCACCTTTCTCCCTAAATGTCCTGTGGATAATGAATGGGATTGGATACCTGTGTGATTATCGTGGCTGGTTGATGGTTAGAGTTTGTTAGCCGAGAAATATGGTGTCAGCTGGCATGACTAATAAATCGATTTAAACGTGTCATGGAAAAGGCTGCACTCTCTGATTAACATGGGTCACATTATGCTAGTCAGATGCGCTCAAGTCAATTAGTGCTCTTGTAAATTACATGAGTGTCATTAAGCGGTGGATTTCCATTTGATTTCTTCTTTTGAAGGGAAGGAAGTCTTGTGTGTTTGCAGAGAGTAACCGCATAATCTGATCGAGGAAGTTTTAATCTTTTTTTAAAAGGCCTTGATTAATTAAATAAGTTCAAACGTAATTTAAACATGAGTTAAAAAGTAGTTTTGCATTCTAATGTGCTCCCTTTTCATTGTTTGTTTGGTATTTTGTTATGTTATCTGTGCTTGATTGATGTGTAATGGTCTTCTGTTTTTCTATAATTGCTCATCATCATATTTACACAGACATCGATTTTTGATTAGCTTAATCCGACTAAAGTCATAATCGAACTAAACAGAAATCGAAATAGGACATGTGGAGTATGCTGATTTTAGTCACATTATTGAATACTGTACAGACATATAAACACAGCAATCAACTTACTTTCGTGTAGGGTTTATGCCACATTTTGCAACAGGATAGTATACATACACTGCTGTTTGACACTATTTTCTGCACCTACTGAGTCAGTGAAGCAGTTCATACTCGCTTCCAATATCTCGTTTATCACGGGATGGCATGCATAAAATGTTTATAAAAGAAAGTGAAAGTCCAAAACTGCAGTTAAAGTTGACAAATTAAAAATGAAACACCCAAAATTACATACAAATCTTGGGGAAATGTGGATAGCTTGGTGACACAATGAGGTAAATCGAATTATGTGCTAAAACATTTAAAATAGGATAATGAAAGGAACATTCAAAAAGCAACTCATGTAAACACCTTAATGTCTTATTCAGATTAAGGCAAATCATACGATTACTGATGTCCATGTAAACGTACTCAATGTCAGCTCCAAAACAGTAGACCAATCAGAAGAATTCAGAGGCAGGGCAAGCATTGCAAGCTTATCTTTAAAGTAGCAAGTTGGTATGAGAATTCTTTTATTTGACGGCAACATGGCAACACTGAGGCACTTTTTTTAAAACCATTCTTGCTAACTTGGCTTCCCCACATGAATAAAACACTATAGTAATTTTTAGCTAATATTATAGTGTTTATGATCTTATTCTTTGCGTATGAGCAGGCGCAGCCATTTGAATGTTTTTGGCTTGAGACTTTCGGTCTCAATTACTTCCAATTGATTTTTAGACGTTAAAAACAGCTCGTTCTGCTGCTTGATTTTGCAAACTGATATTTTCTTATTATATTATTCTGCTTGGTTTGTATATTCATAGACACATTTGTTTGTAGAGCAAGTAGTTTGACCATTTTCTACCATTTAATATTCCTAGTCATTTCTCCCATAGGCAACTAAATCAGAATTTGTAAAACAATTACAAAAACAAGCGTACTTCTGCATTTTAAAACAAGGTCAATAGTAAAATGTATTATTCTGTAGAATGTTTGACTCTGTTAGTAAATTCTACAGTGAACTGATAAACTGTAATAAATACTGTGCAATACTGTAGTTTTACTAAAGTAAAGTGTTGTGTATTGTCGGATAACTTAACCTATAATTGTAAATAGCTACAGTTTTGTGTCATTTGTTTATATTACTATGTCTGTTGTATTACTATAACAACAATAGAAATACTACAACAAATTATCACAACCTTTTCCTAGTTTCCAAGTCTTTCCTATTTATCCTATTTCCTTTTTATAAAGTTATTATGAAGCATGCTGGATTGTGTTTTTATTACTATTTGTAAGTGATTTGTCTCTTTATGTTTTTTTTTTTTTTTGGATCATTAAATGTTACTAATCCTAATCTAATTGCCCCTGGTGGAATTAATAAAGTTGTTAAATTTAAACTTGAGCCAACAAGCTTCTAATTGGTTGTGACCGCTTACATGTGAAGAATAAGGTAAACAGTATTACTTCGTATGGGCCGCATTTTTAGATGCAAAGATACTTTCTGAGTAAATATTACATTATCAAACCTAATAATGGGTTTATTGTTAGTAATTTGTATTACTATTATAATTATTATTATTAGAATTATTAGAATTATTATTATTATTTCGAATTTTAATATTATTTCACCATATACATTTTATTTTTATTTTGTTTTATCAAATAAATCCAGCTTTGATAAGTGCAGAGCTTTACAAAAAATATAGAGATTGAGTATTTATGTTTATATTGTTGGCGAGGCAGTGGCGCAGTGGGTAGCAAGTTCGCCTCACAGCAAGAAGGTCGCTGGGTCGCTGGTTTGAACCTCGGCTCAGTTGGCGTTTTTGTGTGGAGTTTGCATGTTCTCCCTGCCTTCGCGTGGGTTTCCTCCAGGTGCTCTGGTTTTCCCCACAGTCCAAAGACATGTGGTACAGGTGAATTGGGTTGGCTAAATTGTCCGTAGTGTATGAGAGTGTGTGTGAATGTGTGTGTGGATGTTTCCCAGAGATGGGTTGCGGCTGGAAGGGCATCCACTGCGTAAAAACTTGCTGGACAAGTTGGCGGTTCATTCCGCTGTGGCAACCCCGGATTAAGAAAGGGACTAAGCCAACAAGAAAATGAATGAATGAATGTTTTATTGTTTGTTTTGGGGCAGGGCTACATTTCATTCGGTGGGTTGTGTCTGTACCTAGCTAAGCATTTACAATGACGCAGCTGTCAAAAATAAAGAAAAATGTGATGCTTTAGGGAAATAAAAATTGTAACATGAGCATAAAAGAAAAGATAAACGAATGTGTGGCATCTTAAGGCCATAGCTGCAACAAACTGCAAGCAAGTACGTCTAGATGGAAATACTCACCTCATTTTCTTAATTTACATTCGTGTGGAGTGTCAAATGAACTTTTAAAAAGTACAAATATGGTTTCTCAATTAGCATGAGGTCATGAAAAGCTGCGTGTTTAAGTATCAAAAGAAAGCTGTTTGCGGTTTTTCATGTCACATCACACTATGTGAAGTATTTCGTATGAGACAGACATGTGTAATCACTGGGTTAATGATGTGAATTTGCCTATTTCGGAAGCTAATCTCAAGAGTCCTTTGAAAACTACTGAAACTAGCAGGAAAGCCTTTGAAATGCAAACAACATAGAGCAGTGGTGAAGCGCATGCCAGTTTTTTCATTGTAACAGCTGGAAAAGGCATTGATTGGTGAATTCAAAGGCACTTCAACCGCAGGATCTCAGCTCTCTATAGTAACCCGAGATGGGCATCCGAGCGAAAGCAGTGCGAGTTAAGGAGAAATGCCGGTGTGCGGGATGAAGACGGGGAGTAAAACTGTTAGCAGATTGTCCCGGCTGTGCTGTTCAAACAGGCTTTAGGAGAAAAGGCTTTAAAGTGGCCCCTGCTGTGTGGTCCACTTCATTATTGATCCCTGCTTCACTGTCTCCCAAAATACCCCCATGAGCCCCAGACTGAGGCACAAATACGAAGAAATGCTGTCCGTCTTCCCTCTGACCTTGTGTGCTAGAATGATGTAAAAGAAAAAAAGTGAAACTGGATAGTTTTTCAGTTATGAGCTGAAGAAAGTCTTTATTTACTTGCTGTCTTGTTTTTAAACCAGTATGAATGACTAGATGTTCAGTCGTTCTTTTTGAGATGTTTATAATGAATCAGTAAATGAAGGATTAAGATTAGGTTCAATGCATTTTTGGTTTACTTTACTTAATATTTTTTATGCGGGGGAAACTTCGTCATTTTTGCACATGAAGCGTTTACAGGACTAAATGTCACAATGCAATGTCAGATTCATTTAAAGACTATGTGATGAAAATAGATTGCATTGTTAAAAAAAAAAAAACTAATCTGTTTATTAACTGTTGTCCATGGTTTGTGGTTTATGAGTGGTCTCTGTAAATGTCCACTCTTGAATTGCACTCAGCTCTTTACTGTTTTTGTACTGTAATTTACAAGACCAATGCATACAATATACAAAATACTAAAATGATTTAAAATGCCAATAAATGACACTTTGTTAATCTTTTAAATATCAAAAATTCCCATAAAGCAATTCAAATGTGTAAGGAAAGGAAAAATAAAAATGATAAGAAATTCAAAGTGTGATAGGAGATGACTCTCATCCTTTCAAGTCGTTTTTGTACTGTTGCCCTTCTGGAAAAAGTTTCAGAAGCATCAAATAGAATCTAAATATATCTATTCTAATATTGCTGCTGGATTGTGTTTTTATTTTTTTATATTGTTTGTAAGTGATTTGTATCTGTATGTCTTTGTTGCTTAATTGCCAAATTAAGGTTTCCCTGGTGGGATTAATAAGGTTGTTAAACCTTAAAGCTTACGTACACAAAAATACTGTTAAGCAGCTGATTCACTGGAATGAAACATAATGTGAGAGAACTGATTAAAAATAAGTTCACAGGCATCCTAAAAATTAAATGATCAAATATGATTTATATGCAAACTTTTTCTTCTTTTTTTTTCTTTTTTGGTGATGGCCAAAATATTTAGTATTTCAAATGTACATACAGCTGAAATCTGCATTATTACCCCCCTGAATTATTAGCCCCTCTGTTAATTTTTCCCCCCAATTACTGTTTAACGAAGAGAATAATTTTTTCAAAACATTTCTAAACATAATAGTTTTAATAACTCATTTCTTAAAACTGATTTATTTTATCTTTGCCATGATGACAATACATAATATTTTACTTGATACTTTCAAGACTCCTGTATACAACTTAAAGTGACATTTAAAGGCTTAACTTGGTTAACTTGGCAGGTAAGGGTAATTAGGCATGTTATTGTATAACGATGGTTTGTTCTTTAGACTATAAAAAAAAAAAGCTTAAAGGGGCTTATAATTTTGACCTTAAAATGTTGTAAAACTTTTATTCTAGCCAAAATTAAAAAAATAAGACTTTCTCCAGAAGAAAAAAGTATTATCAGACATACTGTGATAATTTCCTTGCGCTGATAACCATCATTTCGGAAATATTTAAAAGAGAAAAAAAAAATTAAAGGGGGGCTAATAAGACTATTGTGGAGCTTTTGTGTCGTTTTGTTTTGCATTCAAGGTCTGGAAAGTACTTAAAAACAAACATAGCGTAGGTCCTTGAATGTGCTTAAAATCAATGAAAACAATTTTTTTTATGGTTTTATGTAAACAATTGTGATCAGTTGTCAAATATAGAACAAACTGATCAATTCCTAAATTAAAAATCTTAAATGTAAATCTTTTACAATGAAAACACTGAAAACTAATTTGCACTTTATCAATATTTCTGAAACCATATTTGAATATTGCCATTATTGAATTCAACAAATTTGACTAAAGATCTTTAAACGTGATTTTTTTATGATCAAAACATTTGAAAATCACTCTGACATTTTTTTTTTATGTAAATATTAAGTGTAAGTGAAATGTTAGGTGCAGTAAAGACATAGTGCTACATACATAATCCTGTAGTATGTATTTCAAAAGTGCTTGATTTAAAATTATAGGTGCTTTAAAAAGTCCTTCAATCTGCTGTTCATGAAAGTGTGGGAACCCTGGTTGTATTTTGTATATTAAAAAAAAGATAAATTATAACGATAAAAATGTCTGTTTTAAGCACTACCATTTCGGCTGAACGTCAAATAACTTACTCGAACTCCCCATATCAGAATCTCACTCTTCTTTCATCTTTCTTCTTTTCCAGAGTCTGGATGGTAACGTGGTTGTGCGCAGTGATGCCCGCGTGTCCTCTCTGACTCTGAAGTACGTTCAGTTCACGGACGCCGGCCAGTACCTTTGCACCGCACGCAACTCCATCGGTCAGGACATCCAGAGCATGTACCTGGAAGTGCGCTGTAAGCTAAACATTCAACTTGTCTCTTTGTCCTCTCTAGGTTATTCATGTTGTTGTGTTCAGGGCAAATGTGCCAAAACTCAATGAAGTGTTTCTCAGTATTTCTTCCGAGACTTTCTTGGTCTCTACTAACTGAAAACACTTTCATTACTTACTTCATTACGACTTTATTTTGGTGTTGCCTTTTAGACATTTTGTTGACTATGAGTTAGTTTGTAACTGCAGATTAATAAATTAGTAGTTCATTAAAATATACATAAGTAGACTGTCTGCTTAATAATAGCTACTAATGCTGTTTTGATAGTCTTCTAATTGATTTTGCAAGCTTTTAGACATTTGCATGTACATGTCAGGCCCATAGACAGCCTGGTGAAGGGGATGGTTCTTTTTTCTTTTTCAAAAGGTTGACTTTTTTTCAGTTATGCACCTATTTTCTATTTAAAATACTGAATTTAGGTGACATTTTAAGCAATATTTTATATGAATTAGATTGTCGGATGGTAATTATACCCAACAAAGTTTCCTAAATATTTAGAATAATTAAATATGACAAATATTTATTTTTTTAAAATACAAAATTATTGCTGTATATACTGTATCATTAGAAAAGTTTTAAAATTAAAAACTGTAGCCTATTGTAATTTATAAACAAATAACAAACTGGCCAGCACAATTAACTTTCCTTACACAGCCCATTTGAGTAATAAAACACAATAATAATAATAATAATAATAATAATAATATAATAATAATAATAATGATTTAGAACAACACAATATTTCTAGCAAATTTTGTAAAAAAAAATAAATAAATAAAAAAGTACATTTGAAAACTCATGGATAACAACAATAACCAAAGTAGTATTCAAACTGTTTTTATTACAGGTCGCTTTTGGTACTTCACACTTTTTATTGGTCATGTTTTCTTTCAAAAATATGGTCCAAGATTTAGAATTACTTGTCAAATATTTGTTAAATATTTCAAATATTTTCAAATATTTGTCAATTTTTTTCTGTATTTAAAAACAATACAGTAGGGAAAGATGACTTTGCTTATGTCCGATGTTTTCTTGCACAGCTGGATGTTGGACTCAGAATAGGACAAATGAGCTCATGTACAGTAGAATATAGGACAAATTCCGGAACTTTGTCAGTGAACACTCAACATAATGTCTAAAATATGATGTAACCAAATTATTATGCAGGTTAAGAAGATAAAACCAAATTATAAAAAAAAAATAATAGTCATCAGCATACTTTCCCAGTTAACTGATTTAATTAAGAATTGTGGACATTTCTTGTATTTTAGTTTTATTATGAATTTAAATATGCAACTATGGTGCACTGTAAAAAACAAAAAGTTAAGGTAACTCAAACCATTTGAGGAAACCGATTGCAACAAACCATTTAAGTTCAAAAACTAATCCTAATGAGTACTGTGAACTTACTCCATTTAAGTTGAAGTAATGAGGTATTTAATTAACTCATTACATTCAACGCTGAGTTCAAAACTTTTTTCAAATGAGTAGAATTAACTTTCAGTAATTTTTTAGTTAACTACACTCATTTCATTCAATAAAGTTGACTGTTGGGTTTTACAGTGTGTAATTTTATTAAATATGCACTATATTGCATACATTACTAGTACAAATTGAAATACTGGATTAATTCGGGTTATTTTTTATGTTGAGTCAAATTTTTTATTATTGTTTCTTAAAATACTGTGAAAAAAGTAAATTACACATTTTTAGTGTAATAAAATATTGCATAAATTTATGAAAATTATGCATGAACAAACTTCTGTTAAAGCCTTTAGAATACAGATATGAGTAAAACTATGACTTTTAGTTTAAGTGCTGCTGAAGTGGAGAAATAGCAATCGATTTGAGAAAACCACAGAATCTCAAAGGTGCATGAAAAACATTGTTTT
This sequence comes from Danio rerio, assembly GCF_052040795.2. NCBI lineage: Eukaryota > Metazoa > Chordata > Actinopteri > Cypriniformes > Danionidae > Danio > Danio rerio. The sequence goes on along the minus strand of NC_141041.1, from coordinate 24,789,384 downwards.
TGCCTGCAGTGTCTTGCCTCATTTTTTAAAAGCAGACATCTATGGTCAGTTTTGACAGATTTGATTTACTAACTTTTTTTTGCATCCAACAATCAGTGATTTTCTCCTTAATTTCTTCAAGAAACTGATTTATGTATTTACTAGACATTTTTTTGGAAGGGATAGATGGTTTATGGCCTTTTTATATGTCAGTTTCAAACAAATAAACTCTCTTTCCAGCAAAAACCACAGTTCAAATCACAGAGCCATATACATTTTACAGCTTTCAGGATGATTTCCTACAGTCAGAGCTCTTCGTATGAAATGAAACACTGGCATCTTCGCGTTCTTAAAACTCAATTTTGAGAACAAACGCTTTTATTTGATCAGATTATGTTTACTGCAGTTGGCTGAGTGCATGTTTCTTTGTGCCGTTTGCCAGGTAGAGAATTACAGTAAAGCTGGCTTTAAAGTTATTTTCATCTGCTTGCACATTTCCCACAATCTAATTCAGAGAAGTAGGAGGGAGTGAAGCTTGAAGTGTAATGAAAGTCTAATTGGATTAATTTTTCTTGCCCCAAAAAGTCTTCTCCCATTCCTGAGATAGCATCACAATGTGCAATTGATAGAAATTGTGTGGAAATGCAGTTTGCTACAGCTTGGCTTGTGAGTAATCAGCTTCTTGGTTGAGTGCACGCAGCGTTTCGCAGTAATTAGTGATAAGAAAAGGTGCTTTGTCTGCTTCAAATGATCCTAGATGAGATTGTTCACTCCCATCGTAAGACACTTTTGCTCTCACTCTCTCTGCTTGCATAGGAAAAGCATGACTGATTTATTACGTAAAGGTCATTTAATTATTACATATTTAAAATTGATAGCTTACACATTGAAAACAAAATAAGTTGATTCGAATATTAACCCAAAAAAGTATACTTAACTGTGAATTAAATGTAATGATTTTAAACACCTAAATGCATGTTAATTGGCATTGATTTTTGAATGTTTTAGAGTTTAAATATAGATTAAATGCAATTAGATGAACCTAAGAGTCATTTTTGATCCACTTATGTTTACTTGTACTACTGCACTGCCTTATAATATGATTAGAGTGCACTTCAAAGTATGTTTACAGGCATTTAGTGTACTTTAATGCTGATTTAATTTACACGGTTATATTATAAAGTCTTTTCTGTCCTTTCAAGGGTAATCCATCAATCTACTGAAGTGTATCTTAAACAGGCTAATGTGTTTTCAGTAGATAGTGTAGTCTGGTTAAATTAAATGTATTTGTACTTAATTTAAATGCAAATTAATTAGGCAGTTTTAAAATATTTCATCTTTACAACACTATGTAAACATAGTAGAATCAAATACAAAACAATTCAAAATTATTCATTTTAAAGGGCATGGCAGTAATAAACATTAAAAGCCATTTTTTATAATCATTATTATGCTAGTTATTTATTGTGTTTAATGTTTTTTCTGACATTCTTGTTGATAAGCAAATAAGACATAGTCAATTTTAAATAGCTTTACATTGCTATTAGTGTGAAGTTTCTGTATTAGAACAATTACATTTCAAAGTTATATATGTAAGTTTACATTAAGAATGCATTAAGTAGAGACAATAAATAATGTGTTACAGGCTAAGCAAATTTTAAATAAATTAACAAATGTATTTTATTTTAGACAGCAAAGATTTACAACATACTATAGCACATCTATGGACAATGTACAGTTGAAGTCCGAATCATTAGCCCCCCTTCGAATCTTTTTTTCTTTTTTAAATATTTCCCAAATGATGTTAAACAGAGCAAGGATATTTTCACAGTATGTCTGATAATATTTTTTGTTCTAGAGAAATTCTTATTTGTTTTATTTAGGCTAGAGTAAAAACAGTTTATAATTTTTATGAAAACCATTTTAAGGTCAAAATTATTAGCCCCTTCAAGCAATTTTTTCCCAATTTTTATGAGAGCAGTGGGCATGATATAAATGTACCAAACCATTTTACATTAAAGTTGCCATGGGTAATTTTCTAATTTATTTCATCACTTGAAACATCAAAAAAACATAAACATTTATAACACAGTGGAGTTAAATCCTGAATATACGGGTCTAGCAGAATCTGCCTTTGCCTTTATTTGCTAACCAAAGTCTCTTCATTGTCCTCGATCCATTGAGTGACAGTATGTACATTTTGAACTAAATTACAGCATTTAAATTGAAACATTTAATTTGAGTTTTAAATTAGAATTTTTAATTTTTTGTAGCTTAACAATAAAACAAATAAAAGGTAACATTAAATTTAAAATTACATTATCTAAACCATCCCCATCCTTCTCCCTCTCAGATGGGTTGGTGGGCCAAATTAAAGTTTACCATGGGCCAACTTAGTTTGGGCATCTCTGACTTGGAGTATGTCAAGCTTTACAAAAAAAAAAAATATGATTTAAGGGTTAATTCACCAAAAAAGGATTATATGACATAGGTGTATATGAATTCTTCATTCAGTTGAATCCAGTATAGTGAATAAAGGTCTCCTGTGGCAAATTGATGCATTTTAGTAAATATAAATATATAAACAATATAAAATATATTTTACTGCCATAGATATATATACAGTGGTCTTACGCTTTAATGCAGTTCACCTTTCACGGCCTTGCAGTTTTGTGGATTTTTTTTTGTGCGATTTGACATGCTTTTTTTTTTTTTACAGCGCATTGTGTTCTGCGTCTAGATTAGATAGCGCATTTAGCAGTACATAATGCATCCAGCTTTCCAAATTTACAGAAATCTTTGATTGCTAGCGGTGTGACTCTGAAGTGCTGTACTGTATTTTTGCAAGTTTTCTCCCCAAGTTTCTAAGCAACTTTCTAAAATCTACAATGCTATATTTATAATAGCCTCTGCATATTATTTTGGGGAATGTGAAAATGTTACAATTGAACAGTTTAAAAGATTTAAAAAGAAATAATAAGAATAAGAAATACATTGTGGAAAGTCAAACTGATATATATAAACAAAACATTCTGCACCGCCAAAGGCATCTGTGGTAGCTCACAAAAAGCAAAGGATGGTCCTAACCTTTGCAAAAAAAAAAGTTTGACATGCTTCTGACATGCTAAAGCAAAGGAGAAATTACACAGCTGTAGGGTGCCATTACGGTCTAAATTAATATTTGGTGCATTACATTACATCTATCATAATTGTAAAAAATAAAGCTGACTACTTCTCGGATTTCATCTATTGTGGGTTATTTTTAGAATAACATGAATATCGAGGGACCACTGTACTGCATTTACTGCCACCAGTTGGACAGGAGTGTGAAACCTCAGTGGCAGATGAAGTAGGATGTTTACAAAGCATTAGTTAGAAATATACAAAACAAGGATTTAGAAAAAAAATATGAGAGGATATTAATATAAGCCAAGAGGAGACGTTTCAATGGTGTATGTGCTAACCATGCATCCTACATCTATAGCTTCATCAAGGTGTACACTTTTTCAATACATTTAAGTGGCTTTTAATGTCAGAAATATTATATTATCTGCGAATACATTTTTTTAAAAGTGTACTTTTAAGATTTGAAGAACAAGCAGAATTTCTCTTTCAAAAGGAGATTACGTGAAATACAGCTTAGCTTCACAGTAAAAATGAAGTCTCAGGCTGACAGCCATTTTGGATCAGTAAGCATATTTATGCAAAGTTTACTTACACTGACACACTGTGAACACGTTCCTCCTGAAATCATTTTGAGTCTCCCATTTCCCAATTTTCATTTCAGCCAAAGTTGTGATAAGATTTCGTTGCCTGTTTCATCCAAAGGCAGACATTATGTTTTGGGACGAGCAGATTATCTAAGCAGCGGTGTTGCAGGCTGTGGTCCTGCAGAGATAGAGATAAGATTGGAGTGGATATGTGCCTTATCACAACAGCTTTATGGGAAATGTGATGACTCAACCGCACGTATCAATTCTGGATTAGAAAGTCTAGTAAGCCAAGGTGAACATCAGACAATAGACTTCATGCTACAGTTAAAACTGAACAGTGCAATTAATTAATGATTCATTTTTAACTAATGAGATCATTCCACTCAAATATGTAAATAGTTCATTTTACTAAAAAAAATCTAAACTCAAAAATTGAACTGGATGAAGGCTAATTTAACAAACAAAAATAGAACAAAATAGAAGCAGATGTCTCATTTCCAGCATTCTCTGCATCAGACTGTGTTGTACAGGGTGGGCCATTTATATGGATACACCTTAATAAAATGAGAATGGTTGGTGATATTGCTGTCCTGTTTGCGGCACATTAATATATGTGAGGTGCCAAACTTTTTAAGATGGGTGGTGACCATGGTGGCCATTTTAAAGTCGGCCGTCTTGGATCCAACTTTTGTTTTTTCAATAGGAAGAGGGTCATTTGACACATCAAACCTATTGGGAATTTCATTAGAAAAACAATAGTGTACTTGGTTTTACGTAACTTGTTTCTTTCATAGGTTATTTAAAAGTTTCTGACCACTTATAAAATGTGTTCAATGTGCTGCCCATTGTGTTGGATTGTCAATGCAACCCTCTTCTCCCACTCTTCACACACTAATAGCAAAACCGCAGGAGAAATGCCAGCACAGGCTTCCAGTATCCATAGTTTCAGGTGTTGCACATCTTGTATCTTTACACTATAGACAACAAAGATAGTGGGGCTAGTCTTCATCAATGGAAACATCAAGGCCACTGGATATTTGAAATTGCTACATGATGGTTTGTTTCCCTCTTTATGCACTGAAGCTGACATGTTCCCTGAGTTTTTCCAGCAAGATGGTGCACCCCCATATTATGGGTGTCAGGTCTGAGCATTCCTAAATGAACAGTTTCCTGAAGAGTGGATTGGTCATCGTGGTCCAGTTGAATGGCCCCCAAGGTCTTCCAATCGGACCCCTTAGGCTTTTATCTTTGGGTTCATCTAAAGGCAATTGTCTTTAGTGTGAACATACAAGATGTGCAGCAAAAAGTTTCTAAGCTCTGTTTACTAAAATCACGTGATATTGCCAATTTGCTACATGTTTTGAAACATTTCATTCGACACAAAAAAAATCTTAAAGCTTTTAAAGCATTTTCGAAGCAATGTTTATAAAGCTGCTGTCACTAGTTAATGCAAACAAATCACCACCCTACAAACAAAGTACATCCTTAAAGTAGCATAAAATAAAATGAAGTTTTACTAATTAAACTTTTAAAAATGTGATGTTACTCAAATCTTATTAGGTGCTTTTCTTTTTTTGAGTAATCTGAATTCATCAGGTTTTACAGTGCCGATATCAGAAATTGCGAGGTAGCTGAGGGCATGATGGTAAAAGGATGCCAGCTGGAAGCCATCATTTTTTTTGCCCTCAGGTCTTCCTCCATAACAGTCCTTGTGTTGGGTGCACTTTGCTGACACTGTGTATAATTACAGATGCTCCAAAGATCCAGGGCCCTCAGGCGGTGTTCACCTGGGAGGGTAATCCAGCTAATATCACCTGCGAGGCCCTCGCTCACCCGGGTGCCTCCGTTTTGTGGTTCCGGGATGGCCAGCAGCTGCCGAGCGCTAATACCACCAACGTCAAGATCTACAACACCCCCACAGTCAGCTTCCTGGAGGTATGGCATCAGCGCTTGAGTCTTTAGTTGCCCTCTTATTAAAGCTTCAACGCTAAAGACTTGTTTGACGCTAATAATTGGTTTCTGAGCTCATTTTCCTGTATACTTCAGCATTTGATATTAAATCATAGCAGCAGTGTTTGGTGATATTGCATTGGGAAGCACAGTAATTGGCGTTTATTTTTGAATATAACCTCTGTTCTTCATTTATGTACAAAATAGAGCTAGTAAACACATCTGCCCACCCTTATCAGTCTACAAGCGCTGGGAATAAATTGTTTTTATTGAGTGGCAGAGCAATTCGTGTCATTTCGGTTCTTTGGCCGCTTGACTTTATGATTTAGTTTTTTAAGCATTGCTTAGCCGATAACGTTAATTACAATTATTACGTTTCTTGTGTAACATTGGATTATGAATGTCTGTGTAGTGCAGTGTTTGTTTGTTTTATGGGGGAAAGTTGTAAAGCACAGATTGGATTGTTTAATGTGTTGTGTCTAAATAATAGATTTGTGAAGTTTATATTCATTTGAAGGCAGTCTGTAAAGACTTTTTAAGGTCAGATCACAGCATTATGAGGCTTCAGTAGAATAAAATATAAGCACAAAGTATGCTGTTTGCATAGGAATCACAATCACAAGAACTGTGTATCTCAAAGTGTACATATTGAATGGCAAGCACATCTAATCTTATAATCTTGGGTTGCCAGGCCTTGAATGTAAAACAATTCAAGCAGCTTCAACAAATTATTATTATAATAACTATAGAACTGCATAGAACATATTTATTTTATGTCTCAATCTCCCAACTTTGACCTGAGCTTAAAATGATTATAATATAGTTTGGATTTGTGTTTATTTGTCCAGTCTGAATTTGAAAATGCTTAACGCTTAAATTTATTTATACAAGCATTATCAAATGAGTAGCAGTGCCATGTGGCTGTATATCGGCACCGGTGAGAGGCATGCTACTTATGTGATATTGCATTTTTGCAACAGTTTGACAGCCTAATTGTGTATACAAAAACGAAAATCAAAGACGGTGAGTCTCAAAATCCTTTTGTATGAAAACTGCTTTCTTCTGCCATTCATTCACATCTGCAGCTGATGTCAGAACAGCAGAAACGGTTGCTACATGTGTTTTGCTGATATTTTAAGATTATAAGGCTGAACGACATGAAATTCCATCAGTCTAGAGATATGTCCCAGTATTTCTCTGTTGCAATCAGGATATCACAATAATTAACCTCGAAAAAGTCAAAGCACAGCAAAATACAAAAGACAGAGATCGACTTAGAATGTCACTTACCTAATTTATAAGGATTTATTCAGCTGTAGTTTGAAACTTATGCTGAGAAAACGCTGTTTTTCTCCCCCGAGGATGCATTTTGTGGCCTCTGTTTCATCTTGTGGCGGAACATCAGCCGTCACTTTCTTTGGTCTGCTCAGGCAGGCTAATAGCGGCCGATGCACATAATCTGATGCTCCGAAATTATAAAGATTTTAAAATAGGCACCATCCTTATAAATAAACTGCATAGTTGCAATCTACACAATTACATTCTTGACTAAAAAAAGCCTCAAAAGTACATTATGTTATCCAACAGCTGAAATATTTGTCAAACTGTAGTGTCCTCTGCTTGTAGCTGTATGTGGACGGAGAAATACACAAGGGTGAAGAGGTGGTACAATTGCTGTTATTTCAAGAATATTGAACAGCTATCAGCCAAACAGATTCCAGAACCAGATTTAAGAAAAATTCAATTGCACACTGTTTATTCAATATCTTAGTTGATCCAAGCCCAAATAATTAGTTCAATTAGGACTATGTTTGATCTTCAAACATTTTATTAATTGACGCGTTTATACTGTGTGTAACAAATCCAGCCCAAAAGCCAATAGTCCAAAACAAGCCCAGTGACCTGATCCAAAAATTATACACTGGCATAAACCAATCTTCTGACTGTAATGTGTTATACATAATTTGAAATTCATCAGCAGTTTTTATAAAGAAGAATAAAGCCCCCTCCATCTCAAAACTCTCATTATTATGCATGTAAAATATTTCAGTGCATGCATTTTAGTTGACTGCAATTCATACATGTTAAACATGTACATTACTGGGAGAAAAAATCAACCCACAGCAACATACAAGTAGCACAGTTTTGCAGAAAAACTTGATTTTAGTTGTTTTTACAATATTTTCTAAACATTTAATAATAGATCAAAACACCAAAAATCTTGCCTTGTCGTGTTCAAATACTTAAATATATATATTTTATATTTATATTAAGTAAATATTTATTCAAATATATATAATAATGACTTGTGGGTGGAGCTCCATCACATGATATTCCTTGAGGGGATTTAAATGGATATATCACTAAAAAAAAGAAAACGTACTCACTATTTTCCAAACATTTATGAGTTTCTTTAATCTATTGAACATACAGGAAGATATTTTGAAGAAAGCAAAAACCTGTAATCCTAGACTATGGAAATCTGTAATTAAATACTATGCAAATCAATGGTTATGGTCTATGTTATTTTTTGTTCAACAGATTAAAAATAAACTCATAAAGGTTTGAAACAAGTATAGGTTGAGTTATTTATAGAATTTAGTTTTTGTTGAACTATCCCTTTAAGAAACGAAGTACATCAACACATCTGTTTTTTTTGACTGTTTGTTTGTTTGTTTTGTATCATTTTGTAAAGCCAGAAATGTTTTCTGTCACTGTTCCTGTTTCCATGGCACAGTTTACTAAGCTACTGGAGCTAATGGAGACTCTCTCTCTTTCTCTCTCTCTCTATCTCTCTCACTCAATAATTATCGAGTGAGGAAAATGGCAGCAGGGCAGAGTAGCAGGTCACTACCACTGCAAAGGCGATGGGCTTCCCTTAAACAGTTCACGCTCATTTCTGTGTCATGCTATTAAAGTCGGAGAGGTGGTGCTTTGACGTGATTTTTTTTTGTCTTTCAGGTCACTCCAGACTCCCAAAACGACTTTGGCAGTTACAACTGCACAGCTACCAATGTCATCGGCACAGAGTCAAAGGAATTCATTTTGGTTCAAGCAGGTTTGTGAATGTTAAAAAAAGAACTAAATCAGTAACTGTAATACATGTTCCAATCAATATCAAACACAAAATATCATTTCTTAGATTCTAATTAGCTGCTCATGATTCATTTCTCATGAACGGTGTCTTCTAAAATCTCCCTTGGTACAATTTCATAATCCACAAGGTACTCGAAAGGTAAATCTCCCCCAGACAGAGATGTTTTAGCTTCAGATCAGAGCCTGCGCTCATATTTTTTAGGCTGAGACTCTAGGGTAATAAAAACAGCAGGGTATAAGTTTCCGACTGCAGATTCGATGGTTAAATGCAACTCTGCCTCTGATATTTTTGGTGCTCTGTAAAGTGGGGCAGATGGGAAATGGTGTGGAAGGCAGTGAGGTGATTATTTAGTCTCAATGCATTGAGGCAGTGCAGGAATGACGCCTCTATTCTACCTCACAGGCACCACACCCCCACAACCGCACATTTTATTGTGCAATAAAGTCACTTTTCTTTAAAAGCTGGATTTACTGAGTAAATGTGCTCCTGTGAGGGAAGGATGTTACTTTTAAACATTGTCCGAATTAATGGTATTGAAAAGTTGCCACTTGGCGGTCCCTTTAAAGCTAAAACTTTGTCATTTTTAGGTACCAATATTTGTAAACGTACCAATATAGACCCATTAAATAGAAACATTTTTACATCTTATTTTTCATAAAGTTACATTTAGCTTTAAAAAGAACAGGCTTCTACCGTATGAAACACAGAACAATAACAATAATTGAAAAGAAAATCATGCTGCAGGTTTGCTTTTTGCATATTTTATTGATCACTCTTCAAGAACCATTTCTTTGTAAAACCTGCATTGCATTCTGACAGTATTATGAATAAATCCACACTGATGTTTTACTGTCTAACTGTTAAGATCTTAAAGAAATCACAAAGAATAATCAGATTTAAGTTACTAACTTTAAAGTTCACATAAAATCTAAACTAACAATTCTGTTTGCTCACATTGATAATTTTGTGATGAACCATTTATCTGGGCATGTCATTAAGAAAATAAAAGTAGTTTGCCTTTGTAATCTAAAATTGAAATCTGAAAATGCACTAACTTTATTTGTTTGATTTGTTTGTTTTTAATTAAATTGTCAGATCATGTCTGAGGTATGTGGTGTGGTTAACAAATCAGCATTTATATAAATTATAAGGACAAATACAGAAAAGTTTAATTAATAAAAATACAAAAAAACAATAAAATAATAATAATAAAAAAAAAACACAAGCACCAGTCCATGCAAACATGCACCATATAGAGTAAATATTTTACACTTTAAGTTTTATTTATTTAACTCATAACATTGAAAATGGAGTGTAAAAATAAGAGTAAAGTTGTCCATGAATCCTAAGTGCCCTACTTTCAACTCTTAAAAAGATAAGCAAGGAAGAGGCCCCAGATTTTTCAAACTTTTTAGAAGCATCTTCCCTAGCAAAATGATTTATTTCAAGCTAAAGAGCAGCAACCATTTCAGTCAGTCATTTAAAAAAAGTAGATGGTAAAGTGGACTTCCAATCCATCAGGATCATCCTTTTAGCCACCACCATACCAAACATAATAGACATTTGCTGATTATGTGACCATAAAAATACAGAGTCATAGCATGCAAACAGCATGCATTTAATATCTGGACTAATGTTGCAGATAAAAAGTGAATTAATAAAAAAAAACAAATAATAAAATAATAATAATTAAAAAAACACAAGCACCAGTCCATGCAAACATGCACCATATAGAGTAAATATTATACACTTTAAGTTTTATTTGGTCCAACTCATAACATTGAAAATGAAGTGTAAAATTAAGAGTAAAGTTGTCCATGAATCCTAAGTGCCCTACTTTCAACTCTTAAAATGATTTAATATCTGGACTAATGGTTGCCTTCTAAACATTTGAATAAAACTGAAAAATACACCTCCAAAACTCTCAGATCTCAAAGAGAGTTTAGTTTAGTTTTAGTTTAGTTTTGGTATAATGTAGCCCATGTACCACTTTAAACTGTATGAGTTGTAATCTTGCATTAATAGAACTATCAATTCACTTCAGCCCATCTTCCCAGGTATTATTTGAAATGTTAATTCCTTGGTTATCATACTTAACCACCCACCTCCAACTGTGAAATGGTGAGGATAAGGTGTCTATTAGGTTGTAATAACTCTCCCCAAACTTCTCAATATTTCTGAATGAAAGGACATCCAATCACAGTAGAAAAAAAAGCCACGCCCACTGTTTTCTCATATAATATTCTATTTCTCTAGGAACTGTGTCACAATTTGGATATAAAAAAGATTGCAGCTTCCTGTAATGATCTACATACAATATGTATTAATAAAAGTAGAAAGACAGGCAATGGTCAAACACAGGAGCAAACAGTATCATATAGGGAAGTCCAAAAGATTAGTCTGGTCACTAGCAAATAGATCGGTCCGGTTGACTAACAGCATAAACAATAAACAAAGTGATGTTGACAGGTTAAAAAGACTCAGCCCCCAACTTCCATCTATGTGTGCACTATCAGCGAACTGCAACTGGTGTGTGTGAATGGGTAAGATGGGATTTGTAGTTCTTTTGGTGGCAGATTTGTAGCTCTCCAGCAACCTGCATGCACTACACCGCTGATGATTGTGACACTTCCGGTTCATGTGAACTATAAGATCCTTCTAAAGGAGCCTTGTCAGTACTGTACATGGCATGACAAGCTTTGGCCAAGATGTGACAAACCTCTTCACATACACCTAAACGTTAAAAGGCCATTTAAAAATTTGTGTAAATTCAACACCTTTAAACACAACTGCGTATATTTTAAGGTTTTTTTTTATTTTATTTTTATGTATTGGTATCTTATCTCTGCAGGTTACAAAAGTTCAAAACAAGACATTTTTTGATGGCTTAGTTCCTATAGATTTTTGTTTCTAAAAGTTACAATATGTTTTCATAGCACATCAAACTCTTATTTCCGAAGTTCAAGGAAAATTTGATTCCTCCTGATATGACCACTTTAAACAATATCTTGGTTTGTCTGAAAGATATTTTACTTGTGCTTCAGGGAAAAACTGTACTGGCCACTGCAATAACAGTTCCCTCGGTGAACCATTCCCCAAGCCCATAACAATTTTTCATTGTTTCAGTTTGTCTATTGCCTCACTCACATATTTGTGGCGCTCTGCTTGTGTGCACAGAGCAGTTTGCTGTCTATATTTCAGTGTGTGTGTGTGTGTGTTTTGTAGATGTGCCTTCGGCCCCCTCTATCGAGCGTGTGGAGCCGTATTCCAGCACAGCAATGATAGAGTTTGAGGAGCCTGCTTCCAGTGGAGGAGTGCCTGTTCTGAAGTACAAAGCTGAATGGAGGATAGCAGGCCAAGACTGGACTGACCGAGAGTATGAACTTGAGGATGGTAAGCATCCAACACACACACACACACACACACACACACACACACACACACACACACACACACACACACACACACACATGTGCGTTCTGCTGTAATAACATTTATTCAGAAATGGAAGCAATGAAGAGAGAAAACAAGATAAATGAGGCTTTTGGGAGGCTATAAAAGCTTTTCTTCAGTTGTGTGAAGGTCAAGCTCGTGTTTTCATTGCGTTGTTTCATAGCGAAATGACCACTGATTCTCCGATGATTGTATTAGAATGGGGATTTTAACTGAGTTACATTGTTTTAGCGCAAGGGCTTTTTAAAAACATTGTCCTAAAGTGGTTGTGATGTGGCAGGATTCCAGCAACATGCAATTTATTCTGTCTGTGCCGAAAGCAAAAATACTGTGAAATAAAACCACAGCAAGTCAGAGGAGGGTGTTTGTGTACACTTCTTCATGATGTTTAGTACTGCAGATGGCCATCTTATGGTTTGCTCAAGAAACATGCCTTTTTTGTGCCTCTGAGCAAAAAAATAAGATAAGTACATTTGTCATTGAAAATAAGAACATTATAAATAAGAAATGCGTAATGAGATATGAATTCTTAGTTGTGAGACAAGCACATGGATAATCTAATAATAATAACTAAATGAAATAACACAAGTATGTGAAACACAGACCATTTGGAGATCTATAACATCATAATTATGAGTAACAAAGTTGCAATCATGAGGATTATGCAAAACAAGAAGTTATTAGAGTGAGTAACTAAGCTATGCCATGTGAAGTCACTATTATAAGTAACAAAATTGTAAATATGTTACAAAATTGTTACATATAAATCGACATTATAAGTTATAGTCAAAGTTGTGAGTAAAAATTTAGTAATTAATTTAAGATTTTTATGTTAAATAATAAAAGTCACAGATATAAGATATAAGGCCATCATTTTAAGTAACAATATTGTGGGAATTGTGAGATTTTGTGAGGATTGTGACATGAAAACCATGACTAACAAACACAGTGGTTAGATGTAAAGCCACATAATGAGATATAAAGTCACAATTATTAGAAGAAAATAATACAGGATAAAAAGTGACACAAGTATAATAAATAGTCACGATTATTGTCAGTTGGAATACATAAGGCCACATTATGAGATTCATTCACTTATTCATTTTTGGCTTAGTCCCTTTACTAAACAGAGGTCTTCACAGCGGAATGAACCACCAACTTATCTAGCATATGTTTTATGCAGTGGATGCCATTCCCATCACTGGGAAACACCCATACACTCTCGTTCTCACACATACACTATGGATAATTTAGCTCAGAAATACTCGGAAGAAACCCATGCGAACCCGGGAAGAACATGCAAACTCCACAGAGAAATGCCAACTGACCCAGCGACCTTCTTGTTGTAAGGTGACAGTGCTACCTACTGCGCCACCGCGCCGACACATTATGAGATGTTAATTATTTGTGAAGTTACAATTGTGACATATAGTGACATTGCAGAATAAAGTTTCAAGTATGTGTAACATTTACAACTGTTATATATATAGTGTGTGATGAAGTCACATTATGAGTAATCGTCATAATTGAAAACTCATTATGAAATAAAGTCACGATTATGACATCAAGAGGCATAGTCTCAATTAGAGTAACAAAACCACAATTATAAAACAAAATAAAATAAAAAGAATGAAACAAAAGTATGCGTAAGGAGTCACGTTGTAATAATTTTGAGTAACAAACTTGCAATTGGGGGCGACGCAGTGGTGCAGTAGGTAGTGCTGTCGCCTTACAGAAAAAAGATTGCTGATTCGAGCCTCGGCTGGGTGTGTTGGCGTTTCTGTGTGTAGTTTGCATGGTATTTTCTGCATTTGCGTGGGTTTCCTCTGGGTGCTCCGGTTTCCTCCACAGTCCAAAGACATGTGGGACAGGTGAATTGGGTAAGCTAAAATTGTCCATAGTGTATGAATGTAAATATGAATTATCCACATATCTTTTGCAACTTAATTATCTGAGATGTAAAAAGCATGGAAAAACTGCCCAATGAGAATCAATGCAAAGTCACGCACACACATAGAGAGACACACACGCGCTGGTGAAGTGTGTGTTTACAGCAGTTTGACTGATAAATAAGAAATTATAGCTAAATATTTTGCAGGGCAAAACAGCATTTCCCATTGTTTACATCATTGCTACAGCATACCGTTAATGCTAGAAACTGTATGATCAATTTTAACAAATAAAACACTTACAGTTTGTAGTTCACAGCTTCTGCTTTGAGGAGATTTTAACCGAATCCAGCACTGAACTGGGAGAGATTCTGGAGCTGTTTCTGGAGTCTGGAGCTCTGTGGAAAGAGCAGCGTTTGGACTCATTTTAGCTCTATCTCTCACATTACAGCTGGCCACAGCCCTTAGCTGCGCAGTGTGTGTGTGTGTGTGTGTGTGTGTGTGTGTGTGGCAAACAAAACTTTGTGATCTCACAAGGGCCTGAAGTATTTTTGGTAGTCCCCAAAATGCGTTCATTGTAGGCTTTGCTAAGCTAACTCTGTAAAAACCAAGGTCTCCCTTTGCATTGAACTTTGACCTTTTTACATTCAGAGATGTTGTTTATGTTCACACAGCTACATTACACATCAACTAAAGTTTAAAATTTGATATTGTAGTGGACCACCCCTTTAATTTTGCTTCTGTACATCAGCCATGTCCAATCTGATTCTTCCTGAATACCACAATCATCCTCTTTGACTTATGCTCATGTATAAGATTCAGTTTTTGTTTCAGCAAGGATTTGTTGTGTCTACCTGAAAAGAAAACGTAGTGTTGCTTGTCTCTGTTGCGACTGGTTAGGACAGAAACTCTAATTAACATGGACAAGCTTTTATTGCTTGTCACCTTGTCGCTTCACGCCCAGTTAAGATGCTGTGTTACACTTAAAGGAGAAAACAGCAGTGTCTATGACGCACAAACAGCCACCCTCCCGCAGTCAATATAACAACTAAACACTTTCCGCAGCTGCTAGCCATTTCAAATTGTGGCAAAATAACCTTCCCCGCTGCCATAAAACCCCTTTCATTGGCAATATCGCCCGGCAAGCATGAAACGCAATGCAGAGTTGACCAAAAATAGCATGCGGAAATGTGGGAAAGGGACCAGGTTCACTTGAATGCTAAATAAGAGAGCTTGGAGCAGTTGTCACAGGCTGACATGTGCTGTGTTTGTCTGTGGGTACTGTCTGTCTCTTAGGGTGGTGGAGGGGGGAGATGTCAGTTTGTTCACTGCTGACAGCCCGCTCGCTCTGCCAGACCTCCTTGGGACATGCGTCAGAACAAGCCTCACATACACAAACGCAGCCTTTCACCATGCAGTCTACCAGCCACCTACACACACACATACACAACCACATACACACACAAGTCAAAGCCAAATTCTTTTTGATCACTTAACCTTTTGTCAGTCAGTCTCTAATGGATTAGACTGGCATATGATAGTCATGCAGCAACCTCAAACTGAGGGTACCACGGTACCACAAATAGCACATTTCTGCTCACTGATGTATGATTGATGTTGAATATTATATATATATATATATATATATATATATATATATATATATATATATATATATATATATATATATATATATATATTTTTTTTTTTTTTTTTTATATATATATATATATATTTTTTTTTTTTTTTTTTTTTTTTACATTTGAATCTTAGTGAATTTGTAAGGTAGATGATATGGTGGAAAATTATACATTTCATATCATATGACATAACTTAAAACTTTAAATTGAAGTGAATTTTACTAAGGCAATATCACATAAGCAAGTGTGTATTTAAAGAGATCTACATGCTCTACCCTTCAAAACTTTAAAATAAATACATAACATTTCCTTTGACATATTTAGCAGACACTTTTATCCAAAGCCACTTTCAAGTTAGGATAAAGAAGCAGTTCAAATCATCAGAGAGTTTAAGTTAGTATTTATTTATTTATTTTAAATACATTTATTTAGCAAGGATGCATTCAATTAATTCCCTCTTCGAATTTTAACACTCGATTTTGAATGGGTGTTTTCAGGTGATAGATATGGGCCAGTAGGAGACTTCTGCACCTACTAGTAGGCTCAGATGTCTGTTATCCGCCATCCACATGGTTAATTAGCTATACTAATAGAAAAGACTCCAAATCCAGATCTGTTTTTACATTACTGTAATGGTTGGGTGTAGGTGTAATAAATTATAAAATACAATTAATGGTAAATTCAATAAACTATATGAATAATTCTCATTAATTTCCGACCGCAGCTGTATGTGATCTATAGCTGATTAACCATGTGGATGGATGATAGAGCAGAAGGCCCCTACTGGTCCATATCTATCAGCTGATAATCACTGATAACGCTCATTCAATCGAGTATTAACATTTGAATGCAATTCATCAGTGAAAGTATATAAATTGATAGTGTTGTGAACAATTTAAGGTGCTAGTGCATTTTGTGCTAGTCAAACAATAGTGAAAACAGAAAAAAATATGTATTTAGTTTCCTAAAAGGACAGTTTACCAGCACAACACTGATGATGATAATAATAATAAGAAATGCTCAACTCAAAAATGTTTATTGAGCTGTAGTTCAGTATATTAAAATGCTTCATAAAAATAAAAAAAGTTTTCCTAAACTTACTGGATTTATTAGGAATGCGTTTAGAGTAAAATTGAAAAAAATGATTCCATAAATGTTGAATAAAATGTCTTCAAAATTTTAAGTAAAATATTGTCACACTGTAAAACCCAAAAAGTTAAGTACCTAATGAGTACTCTAAACTTAATCCATTTGAGGAAATGAAGCAATCTGAGCACAGTAAAACCCGATAAATGAAGAGAACTCAAACCAACTGAGTATTGTAAAACCCAATAAGTTGAGGCAATTCAAATCGTTTGAGGAAACCAATTGCAACAAACAATGAGTTAGAAAAAAACTAATCTACATGAGTTCTGTGAACTTACTCCATTTAAGTTGAAGTTATGAGGTATTTAATGAACTCATTACCTTCAACGCTGAGTTCAAAACTCTTTTCAAATGAGTAGAATTAACTTTTAGTAAATTTTGAGTTAACTACACTTATTTCATTTAATAACGTTGACTGTTGGGTTTCACATTGTATAAATGTATAAAACACTATTACATAAAAATTGGTCAGAATTGCAAATAAAAAGTGGTTAAATTTGTTGGTATTGAAAATCAGGGTAATTTTTCAAAACTCTGGTGAAATTAAAACATTACTATTGTGTTCTATAATATTACTGCAAACATGACTGAGAAGATGGCACCTGTTTCTAAATTTATGATCAAATTTAAGCAGCCTTGGTGAGCATAAACAGAGTTTCCCAAATCAATAGATTTTACTAACCCCAAACTTTTTGTATTGTTGCATTAGTATTAATCAGTTTACATCTTAGACAAACTCCAAACACACTCAAAGCAACCATCAAATAGACATACAGTATCATCAGCACTTCTGTAGTCGGTGAGAACAAATTGCTGTATAATAAAATATAAGATGCTGTGTGAGCAAAACATTTGACTGATGACTCTTAATTGAAGGATCGTTTTTTAATCAAATTAAAATGTGTTTTGCTACAAAAGTGAAACTCAAATCTCTTTGCATGGTCTTTTGGGAAAATATCTGAATGATGACTGGGCTAACTTACAATCTTTGCCTATAAAACTACCCCCAAAATCCTGCAGCATTTCTCAGAATTGGAAACCCATAATTCATAAAGTCTCACTCACCATTGGACCCTTGTGCATTTGTTCATTCAATACATTAGTTTTTTCCCATTAGTTTCCCTTAATTTTCCATACAAACATAAATCAGAAGTTGTGGTTGTTGTTTCTTCTTTGTGATATAAATGTAGCAACTTTTCAAATGTAGAATGAGACTTAGTTTTGTCCATAGGAATTGAATAAGATCATCATGGTTTGCTTTTGGTGGATCTCATGTGATTGGCATGTTGTCTGACTATCATATCAATAATAATAACCACAGTGATATCCACAAAATAACAACTGTCAACTTTGATTTCTTTTAAATTTCATATTTTCAATGGATAAATGGATTATTTTTAAGAATTTTGAATGTTTTTATTTATTTATTTATTCTGAAATGTCCATTGAAACTCACCAATCAAATATGTATGTCATATCTAACATGTTTTTGTACATACTGTTAAAACAATCCATATTTTATCACAATTATCCATATTTTGACATAACATACATCAACCAATCTATAAATCTGCCTAAAACAGGTCTCAACCTGATCACCATTGTGGGGCTGAAGCCAGAGACCACATATGAAGTCAAGATATCGGCCATCAACGGCAAGGGTGAAGGAGAGAGCAGCGCCCCAGAGAGCTTTAAAACCCAGCCTGTTCGTAAGTACCTCTCTCTTTCTGTCCTTCAATCTCTCAAACCCCCTTTCTTTACCCATCAACAACCTCACTCCTCCTCAGTGCAACAGCAGACCTCACTACCCACAATGCATCACTGCCCTGGACCCTGCTGGATCTCAACTCCCACGAGATGCATTGCTTGTCCTCTGCGTGTGCTTTTGTATTTTTATGTGGATGCGCGTATGTGTGTGTGGTCATTTATGTGTGTCCATTTGTTTTAAACAATGTCCTGAAGCCCATTGTATAGTGGGCCAGTTGTGCACAACAAAATGATATTTGAAGAGCAATCATAAGTCCACAACACAATGGAAACACCAGAATCAAACTCAATAAACTAAACTACAACACAATGAAATCAAGCAACTTTGTACCTAATTATTGAAACTCATAACTTTAAATAACTACATCTCTATATCATAAAAAGCTTACAGTGTGCCTCATCTCGCTCCATTTTGAACCAGCTAAATTCATTCATTGTTTTAAGTGTATACAGTGTAGTAAGTATTTAAGTAAATATCTTTGTTAATTATTATGAAATGTATTTTGTTTGAAGAATTGTTTTAACTATAATTCAAATTAATTGAAAAAAGGTTTTTTTAAGTAATGGTCACTAATTTTACATAACTTTAAAACGGAATCTGAAATATTCTCTGAAACATTGTGTTTCAGGTCTTAAATAATTTTTAACAGGTCTTAATTTTCATGTCCATGTAAAGCTATGCTATCAGGCTACCACCATTCATCTCAATAAAAGTTTAATAACTGTATTTACCAATATGATTTAATTATCTTCCTTGCAATAACATTTGATTTTAATGATTTTTTAAAATGTTTTAACTGGGCCATTAGAAAAAGATTCTTAGCGTTTAGCCTTGTGTAAGTCAGAAAGTTCTTTCATAATGGTCTTAAAAAATCTTAAATTTCACTTGAAACCTGTAGAAACCCTGATTCATAATTGTGAATTTGAATCTCCCATTTAAGACTATAGACAGGCCCGCAGCCAGCCTGGTAAAAGGGGTGGTTCCTTTTTCTCAAAAAGTGGACCTTTTTGGAGCTATATGCCTCATTTTCTAATTAATTATGAGGTTTAATGACATTTTATGCACAATTTTAAGTTGAATTAGATTGACAGATGGTCATCATAACCACACCATCATAATAATAATAATTTTTTGCCTTTCTTGTAAAAAAGTTAATTTGAAAATTCATGGATAACCACAATAGCCAAATTTGTGTTCAAATGAATTTTAATGTGGGCTGCTCTTGCTGCTTCACAACTTTTTATTGGTCATGTTTTGTTTTGTTTTAAAAATAAGATCCAAGATTTAGAATAAATGTTACTTGTGAAATGTTTTCTCTATTTAACATCAATACAGTAGTGAAAATGACGTCACTTACGTCAGATTGTATGTTTTTTGCACAGGTGTATGTTGGAATCATAAGATATTATAGTTTGCATTGGCCAAAATTGATTACCTGAAGTCTCACTGAAGCGACAGCCAACAGAGGATTCTGCTTGGTTTTAAAGCCTTTTTTGATTGATTATTTTCACTATTTATGATAGCATAGCAGTCAAAATAGAATAAAATTGTCATGAATGGGACAAATTCTGGACATTGTCAGTGGGGAGTGAGTCTTTCGAACTACCCAAAACCCTCCTGGCTATGAGCCTGATAGGCTAAAATTGCTATTATAATTTAAATATTACAACATAATATCTCATAGCCATGAATTTTTCAGAATTGTAATTTTAAACTTCAAAAGTGGTACTTTCTTCATAATTCCATCTCTATAAATCATGACTGTAACTTCATAACTAAAAATTATGTTCATATTTTCATGTTTATGAGTTATTTAGAATTAACATATTTTACAATTACCAATATTTTTCCACAGTTGGTCTGCGAAAACTGGACAAATATAGGCAATCATTTTGATATTTAGTTTTCACAGTGTCTTCCTGTGGAAAAGTAAAGCATCCAGGGTCTTAGCAAAGATAAATACGAGCATTTGCACATTTCCACAAATCAACTGTCCCCGAGTGGTCAGGACAATGTATGTTGTATATCTGGCTAATAAAACATATATTTGTTTATAGACTGTTGTGTTGTGTAGTTTCCATTAGGTTATGAACTTATGTTTGCTTTTCAATTCGTTGGGTTGTGTACTCCTGGCCCACTGTACATTGTGTCCCTGCAGCCTCTCACCTCAGCAGTGCTACGCAGTAACGTGGTGCTCCTTTCGTCCAGCCGGTGCCAGCATGTGCCAGGCAGCAGCTGTGTGTCGTGTCTACTGAGAGCCGTGTGCTCCGTTAAGTGTCTTCCGTGTTGATTGGGCACTCTTGTGTAGAGTAGATGATGAAACCCTCTTTAACCTCATATCCACCATCAGATCAGGATTAGGCTTTCGGAAATTGTAATAGCAATAATAAGATGTAATCTCTGTGATGTTTCGCATAGATATTATGCATTTTTGTAGCAGTATGCTGTGATATGTCGCAGCTGCTGATTATTCAAGATGGTATTTTTGAAGTTGGAATAAGACTAGTTGGATTGGTTTTGTGCTAAATATTCTGTTTTTGCCTTACATATATATAAAAAAACAGGTAATTTATTTATCATAATTGCAATTTATACCATTATTAGGATTAAAGCTCATAATTGTAGTCATTCAAGGTATAGAAATACTGCTTTTTGTGTTGTCATTTTAATAAAATAACAATGTTAGAATGAAGTATGCAGTGTCAGGGTACTATAATGTTAGGGTGATATTGTTATATGTTATGTTATTAAATTACAAATTTTTTTAATTTTAAATGACTGCCTCTGTAGTTCTGCTTTTAGATATCATAACTGTGACTATACATTCACCGGCCACTTTATTAGGTACACCTTACTACTATCGGGTTGGACCCCCTTTTGCCTTCAGAACTGCCTTAATCCTTTATGGCATAGATTCAAAAAGATACTGGAAATATTCCTCAAAGATTTTGGTCCATATTGACATGATAGCATCACGAAGTTGCTGCAAATTTGTCAGCTGCACATCCATGATGCGTATCTCCTGTTCCACCACATCCCAAATGTGCTCTATTGGATTAAGATCTGGTGACTGTGGAGGCCATTTGAGTACAGTGAACTCATTGTCGTGTTTAAGAAACCTGTCTGAGATGATTTGCGCTTTATGACATGGTAGCCGTCAGAAGATGGACAAGGTCAGCAACAATACTCATATGGGCTGTGACACGATGCTGAGAAGAGCCTAAAGTGTGACAAGAAATTATACCCTACACCATTACACCACCACCACCAGCCAGAACCGATGATTCATTGCTGGATGGATCCATGCTTTCTTGTTGTTGATGCAAAATTCTGACCCTACCATCTGAATGTCACAGCAGAATTTGAGACTCATCATTGTCCAATTTCGGTGAGCCAGAGCCAATTGTAGCCTCAATTTCCTGTTGTTAGCTGACAGGAGTTGCATCCAGTCTATTTTTCTCCTGCTTTAACCCATTCGCCTCAAGGTTGGTCGCGTTGTGTGTTCAGGGATGCTCTTCTGCATACATCGGTTGTAATGCGTGGTTATTTGAGTTACTGTTGCCTTTCTATTAGCTGGAACTAGTCTGGCCATTCTCCTCTGACCTTTGGCCTCAACAAGGCATTTGCACCCACAGAACTGCCGCTCACGGATATTTTATCTTTTTCAGGCCATTCTCTGTAAACCCTAGGGATGGTTCTGTATGAAATTCCCAGTAGATCAGTAGTTTCTGAAATACACAGACCAGCCCGTCTGGCACCAACAATCATGGCACATTCAAAGTTACTTAAATAACCTTTCTTCTTCATTTTGATGCTCAGTTTGAACTGCAGCAGATCACATTGACTATGTCTACATGCCTAAATCCATTGACTTACTGACATATGATTGGTTGATTAGGAATTTGCGTTAACGAGCAGTTGGACAGCTGTACCTAATAAAGTGGCCGGTTAGTGTATCTCAATTTTTTTAAATCTCATATAATGATGACTTATTTTACACAACTAAAGTCTCACTATTATGAATTTCTCATAACTCAATTTTATAACCTTGACTTTATATCTCAAATGTTAATGATACTATCTTAGAATTAGGATTATATTTTAAGAATTTTAAATTAATATCTCATTTTTGTGACTTAAATGTAATATTAAACCTAACTGTTGTGACTTTCTTAATATAACTTCAATATAGCTTTTTTTATATATAACTGGAAATTGTTATGTCAATTGTTATGTCTCACAGTTAAGACCCACAATTTTATTTTCAAAATTGAATAGTTTGTCAGTGTCATTTTCATTACCTTGTTTAACGTTATCCCAAAACTACCTGTTTTCATTTTTGCAGTCAGGTGTGAACAGGCTATGCAAACGTGAAGTGAGGATAAATCTGAGTTTGGTTTGCCGTGGTTGATTGCAGAGCTCTCTACATTAATGAAACATCATCCATATTTAGATTTCAGAATGTAGTTTTCAAAATTCCTACAAATCTACTGGTTTAATTACGGCATGTCACACAGAGCCGTTGACTCAGAATGTTCCTCTCAGAAGCAGATTAGAAAAGTCAGCTTGCAAGAAATGTGGGATGAGCAAAAACACAGCTCTGCTTTGATTATTCAATTTCCCATTGCACTCGCAAGGATTAAGTGACTAAAGTTTAAATTGCAGAAGTAGTCTTTTTCCTTGTCGCTTTATTAATCCAATTTATTGATCCAATTCAGTTGATCCATCTCAAAAGCACTTTGTAATAACATTTCAAAAAAGGGAGTTGCGCAGCCGGCAATAGGCTTGATCTCCATTTGAATACCCAGAAGCTTAGGGAATTTTACAGAAATAGGCAAAAAGCTAAAATAACACAAAACAGCTTGTTTATTCTCCTTTCGGGAGTACAAAAGCTCATGGCAGGAGTGAATTGCTTCATTGATGCTAGTCAGAGACTGTCTGACATGATTTTGTATCTTATTTTTCTCATCATGTTTCATCTTTGCTTCATCCTCCTGTTTTCACAGTCCCCACATTCTCTTTCTTGTCTGCACTCATTTCACAACTAATTGGGTCACCCAATTTTGCCATTTTGAGACATAACAAGCCATTCTCATAGTATATTCTGGTTAAATGTGAGTCAGCGAGGTGATTTTCTCTCCACTCTGTAAGATAAACCCCAAAATGGCAAGTTGTGTTGGCTCCCATCTTATTCATATCTGTTTTCATGTTCAATGTTTATTTATTTATTTATTTATTTATTGTTGTCTGTGTGATTCTCATCATGTTTTCCATCTTGTTTTGTTCTTCTGGACATCAGGCCTTCCTTTCAGAAGTAAGTGTTCCATCTCTCTGCTCTTTCTTTCACATTTCTGTTTGTTTTTCCCTTTGCTTCCATTTCAGCCATCGCAACACTCCTGCCAAATCTACCCGTAAGTCTTTAGTAAAGGTAGTAAAAGCTTGAATAGAAAACTAAAGACGCCATGAAATGGCTTGTGAGTGCAGTTTTCTTTCCTGTGTTTTAGAGAAAGTTGTGTGTGGCATAAAAAGGCTTCATCTCTTTTTAGATTTTTCAGTGATGAACCATGATTTTGACCTCTTCTCAAACAGTTTTTATAAGTTACAGAGACATGGCATTCTCCTTTTAGAGAACATTTTTGTTTGACAAAAATTAAGTCTTTTTCATATTTTCGTCCATTTTAGAACCCTTTTTAGACATTAGCATAAGGACATGGGCATATTTGCTTCTTTAATGTTTAAATTTGTTAATATTTTGTTACTCATTATGATAAATGACACTGCTGTGACCAACACAGACTCATTGTGATTATGTACCAACGTATACATTTCTGGAAAGTGTGAATTCTGAGAGGTTTCTGGGAGACAGAACAATACTGGAGATGGGTCTAAAATGCGGGAGACTCCCGGAAAAAAACGGGAGTGTTGGCAGGTATGGTTTGGCAATCACTAATCTATCACAATTAGTTGTTCATACAGTTCATACTTTATACTTCATACTTTATGGTACTTTATATATGTTAATGAACTTCTTTTTTAAATATTAACTTAAGTCCATTTATAGAATCTCTCATGTGCAAATGAAGTTAAACTTTATGTGGGAATTTTTTGCATAATTCCAAGAGCTTTGAAATTGGATTTGATTATAGCTTGTGCTT
The DNA here is from genome assembly GCF_052040795.2 of Danio rerio. Taxonomy (NCBI): domain Eukaryota; kingdom Metazoa; phylum Chordata; class Actinopteri; order Cypriniformes; family Danionidae; genus Danio; species Danio rerio. Next base: position 24,764,594 of record NC_141041.1, on the reverse strand, counting down.
TAAAGAACCATGACGGCTCACATTATATCTGTTGCTGTACTTTTCAGATGGAATTTCATTCTGTTAGAAAAATGAGGATCAAAGTTTGCTATAAAATCATTTAGACTAGTCATATTTCTTTCCTTTCAGTCCTGGAGGCTCAATTTAGAAAATTGCTTTTTCTCCCCCCAAAAAAACCTACAGGATAAATTTGCTCAGTTATGCTACATGGAGCAATTAACAGTTAATTAATTGAATCAGGTGTGTTAGGTCATGGCTTAAAATTAAAATTTGTCTGGGCTCCTGAGGGTCTGTTGATTTAAAGCCACTGTTTAAACGTTCATACTAGCTAGCATGTTAGCAAAAAAAGATTGTTGTTGTTATGTATATTTCCCTCCAGTCATACTCCTTATAAAATTTAGCACAAAAATAAGCTGTTTATTTCACTGTTATAGGATTAGCGTGACCTCGTTTGCTATAATGTTTGTGTTTAATTCATTGTTTGTTTGAGGGGAATTGTTTTGCAGAAAGCAATTTTAAGTCAGTCGAACTGTAGAACGAATATTGTTTGTTTATGCAACGAAAAGCAAATAGCATCATAATGAAGCTGTTGCTAATTTTATTGACAGTATTTTCTTGTTGTGGCTCTCTATTGTTCTCATTATCCCTGACAGGGATCATTTGGCTGCAGAAGCTTACTCATGATAGTGGGTAAAAGAGAGATGACAGTGTATCTCGTAATAGTAGTGTGATAGGGTCATGTTCATACAAGATTGGAGCCATTGTCTGCTTTGAAATACATTTTCCGTCAATTTAAAGGGGTGATTGTTGGGACAATGATCCAGTGACTTCAATGACTCAAGGATCATTTATCAAATTTTACCTCACATTGTGTTACCAGCAGAATTATCAACACTTTTCATATCATGGCTACACACATCATATTATATAAAACTTGTCTGGTTTTCAAAGGAAATTAACCATTACTTGTGAGGAAGAAAAAAAATCCCACTAACAGCTGAAAATTTCAACAAGCGTTCGGTTCTACCTTTAAATATGAACAATCATTATCAAGTTGTTGTTTTAATTTCAAAAACAACAAGTCTTGCTAGATGTGTTGTAGATAATGAATCATAAAACAATAATTCACCCAAAAATGAAAATGCGCTCATCTTTTATTCATCCTTGTGTCTTTTTAAGCCTTTGTGCTGTTGTTTTCTCCATATCTCTGCTTAGAAAGCTTTGGCTGGTTTCCTTGTCTTTCTGTCTGGTCTCTTGGCTAGTTTAAGAGGGGTTTTGGCTCTTTTTTGAAGAGCTGGGAGAGCAGCTAGTCCAGCCTAGACTGGTTTAAGTGGATTTTTATTCTTTCAGCAAGTGGAACACAAAAGTATCTTCTTACTGATCTTTTCTGTGCCTTGACAATTTGTAGTAAACTCTTGTCCGAAAAGTTGAAATACTGTAAAATTTCCTTACATCACTTCAGATATGGTAGCTTACTTTAATTTAAATTTTTTTAAATACATTAAACCTGCAGGTTACATATCAGTGACATTAGTTTCTTGCATATATTTTGCATGTCTTTTATTACTAGTGTTTGTATTTTAAATGTTGTTTTGTAATCAGTTAGCAGTAATGGCTTTGGTATGTTAAGCTTTGGTTCATAGTTCATCCTTTTTGTTTTCCTTACTACATTTACTACAACTTCGTAACATTGCTACATTTGTTTTTGAAGTGTCATTTTTAGGGATATACTGTACAGAATTTTCAATATTTAGGAAAAATATTGGCCCAAAATGGCGTGTTGGGTTTTTGTCCAAAAGAACAAAAGTCCAAAAGAGTCTAAAACTTTTACCGCACCACAGTCGAAGTATTAAAAAAGGTCAGTATTGCGATCTCTGGATATTCTGTTCATGTACAATATCTACACTGTAAAAAAAATATATGATCAGTTAGTCCTGACAGCATGTCTTAAGTTATTAATGTTCTGAATTAATTTTATAAGTTAAGCAAGGTGTTTTAAGTAATTTTAACATAATATAAGTTCAAAGGATTTCATTTTTTTTTTCTATGGACAGTGTATGTATGAGCAAAGTTTGCTCAAATAGCATGGCAACATGACATTTCTATGGTATACGTATTCCTTTCTGTCATGGCAACACTGATAAAATGACACCTTCTTTAATGTTAGTAAAATGTGGTTATTGTATTGGTTTGTTTAGTTTAATCAGTTTAATTGAGGAAATTGAGTTTAAAAATTACAATTATTTTATACTATTTCATAAAAATAAAAAATATATATTCTTAAATATTTTGTTTTTTGTACAAGTTCATCCACATTGAAATCCAAGTCCAAGCGAAAGTAATTGTTTTGCAAATTGACCAACTAGAAAAATATACTAGGAACATTTAACCTGATATGGGAAAAAAAAGACTTGAGTTGTCTTTTTATTTACGTTAAGAACATTTTTCCTAGATTATTGTTTGCAAAAAAACTCACTGTCGCAGCATTTTACAGTAATTAGTTATTACGATTTTGTCTCCGCTACTAGGGTCAATGGTTTACAAGTTCATCCACATTTTCAGGTTTTGCTGTCAGCCGAGAATTTTCATTTCAGTGCGTCTCTAGTTGTTTTTAATCAGTAAGACAAGCAGTTAGATTTTTCGAATAGGTCAATTAGCAAAACCATTACTTTCACTGGTCTTTAGAACCCTGCAGGTTTGATATCATTTATACATTAATTTTTTTTTCCGGCTTATAGTCCCTTTATTAATAAGGGGTTGCCACAGTAGAATGAATTGGCAACTTATCCAGCACATGTTTTACGCACCGGATGCCCCTCCAGCTGCAACCCATCACTGGGAAACATACATATACTACTGAAATTGTTTGTTAGCTTACTCAATTTACCTGAACCACATGTCGATGGACTGTGGGGTAAACTGGAGCACCTAGAGGAAACCCACGTGAACGTGGGGAGAAAATGCAAACTCCTCACAGAAATACCAAACTGACCCAGCCAAGGCTCGAACCAGCGACCTTCTTGCTGTGAGGCGACAGCGCTACCTACTGCGCCACCGCATCGGCAGGTTTAATATCTTTTGACCAAAAGTTATATCTTTATCTATTATTTAGATTTGACACATGCATAGTTGCATGAATGGTTTGACATATAAAATGACATAATTCCTCTCTTTTTCAAATATAAAAAGCTTCAATTAAATTGGAACTCACTTTATCTCACTTTAATGGAGCCTTCAAAAATGATAGACTGGTCAGTATTTACTGCCAGCATTAAAATGATTTCAAATTGGTTCCTTTTGTGTTTCACGTACAAATATAAGCATTCATTCAATGACATTAAGGTCCAAATTGTATTTATGTCAAAAGATTGACTACATCTAATATAAAGCAACATCATGCCTGCAGTGAGTGACATGGTGTGACGTAGATGGAGCTTCAAGTGAGATGTACAGTACGGTAGTGTCAGAGATTTATCACCAGAGGCTGTCCTGCAGTCTCAGCCAATAGACTGCCCAGAGGACAAGCACACAAAACACATTATTGCCAGTATCTCGACCCAGACTTTCTCTCTTCCGGGATTCGTGCCTCTGGCTTCCGAAGCCTGTAGAAATTGTAAAAGAGCACTATATAATTCACATTACTGCGGTATGTGCTTCAGGGAGCGGCGACTGAAAGCCAGAAAACTCTCTCTCTCTCTCTCTTTCTCTCTCACTGTCCATTTTTTTGTGCTATGAGCCTGAGTGGAGAGGCTGGGATTGTGTATTGCGATGGAGAGATGACAAAGCTTGCTAGGCCCATCACGTAAGCGATAGAGGCAGGAGTGATGGACACCTTTGGGAGTTTTCTGATGGATAATGCCACCTCTGCAGCTCTACCGCAGTATAGGGTCAGCTCGGGTGACAGCTCAAATATTCACAGCGACAAATAGGGAGTCTTTCCGAGTCTCTGTGCCAGGTTTTCTGATTGCTAGCTTGTGTGCGGAGGGTCAGTTCACTCCCAGAGGGCAGGCATACTCCTCTGACAGAGTCTCCTTTGATATGAATGTGATCGACGCAGAACGTGAAGGATCACAGAGCATCGCTGGGGGACTATGCATATGGAGACCTGCAATGGAAACAGCCTCTGATTTGGAAATTGTAGATTGTGTAATGTTGAAGGAGGTCAGTTCGGGACCACATGCTAAAGTCAAATGAACATTTAACCTGATATGTGAGAAAAAGGTTTTTTCTAAGAACGTTTCTTCTAGTTTATTGTATGAAGAAGCATCACTGTTGCTGCAATTTACACTATTTTTTTTCATTATACATTTATTCATTTATTAAGTTATTAAGTTTATTTATCTTTTTTTTTTATCTGCTACTAGGGTCAATTACTGCATCCCAAATGACACACTATACTGTAGACTATGCTCTTATCCACTTTGTACTTATGCGCTTACACACTCAACAGCATAGTATATGTATGTAGTGTCATCTCAAATGGAACACTAATGGGGTTTTTTACTTAGAGGAAATTCAAACCATTTCCTAGATGAAAATTGACGGTTGCCAAATTAGTAAAATAAATGACCAAACTACCAAAGAATACTTCCATGAGTATAACCGCGTTGACCATCAGGAGGCGGTATAATAACTTCCTTGTAGGCAAATTTTGCTTTCGCAATCCAAAATAAGTAAGGTAATCCAACATCAGCGCCCCTTCCACTATGTGAGCAAAGCAGTGGCTGATGAGTTTGTGAACTGTCCAACATTCCACACTTTATTTTAGCGATTGAATAAGTGCATCATCCGGGTATTTAAAGTGCACATATTTTTTTCAGTGTAAATACACTGATTTATTTTTAATCTATTTTATTAAAGATCATTTAATATTTTTAATGATGAGATAATTCTTTAGTAAAAGTATTTGTTATACTAACACTATGCTATAATTGGTTAGCAGTTCTTTTTATAGACTTTTTGTTTTTATTTGAACTTTTTGTCTATATTACCAGCATTTTTGTCTTGTTATTTGAGGTCAGTTATATTTTTTATCAAGTTTTTTTTTTTTTTTTTTAACCCTCAATACTAGCGTTTCTGATTTGTTATTATGGCGTACATGAGAGATGTTACTTATTATGGTGTACATGTTACATATTTGGTGTTTTGTAAATGAATACCACCCAATATCAACATTTCTGACAGTAGAATACATTTCTGGTCATTCAGCCCAAATATTGAAAATTTAAACTCATTAATATAATATAATATAATATAATATAATATAATATAATATAATATAATATAATATAATCTAATATAATATAATATAATATAATACATACATACATACATACATACATACATACATACATACATACATGCATACATGAACGTTATATCAATAATATTAATAGTCCTATTACTTTTGTAAAGTTGTTTTACAGCACTCACAATCATTTAAATAGTAAATATGTATCAATACCATAAATATTTTAGCACCAATTTACTATCGTTGTTTTATTATAATATATAGTCTAATAATCCTTTAAATATTGTGTAAAAAGGTCACTTTTTTACACACTCACTATCAACAAACTATTAACTATGACATTTGCCTCAAGGGACTCCTAATTTGTTGCTTATTAATAGTTATTTAGGGTGTAGTTAGGTTAAGCTATTAGGATTAGTAATGCAGATTAAGTTCATGCAGAACATGTACTATAAGTACTAATAAACCAATACAGGCTTTTTGAGAATGTGTCCAGGGCTACATTTTTGAGAGCCGTGAAATATGTGCTCCGGGCTACTTTTGGCTGTGTTTTGTGTGCAAAACAAATGCTATGAGGAGGTATGATGCTGCCAATAACTGCTGTTACATTCCATGCAACCGCTTACTGCTTATGTCAGCACGGATGGCTTTTCCAGTGTGGCCAGTTTGCTCGATAGCTCACCACATACAATATAAGACTTGGAATGTGGAGTGATGTGAAATCATGGTAAAAGCAAGGGCCTGTGATTTATTCTTCTAGTTTGCCTTTGAAAACACGATTGTTCGGGTTTATTCAATTGAAGTTACTTACAATGATTATTATTTCAAACCATTTTTACAAAAGGTGAGGGAACGTTTAGGGAATGGGTGTGTGGGTCACTCGATAACAAGCTTATATATACTCATAAAAAGACGATCGGCTTTCTTCATGGACACATGCAAGAAGGATGTTGAGATTCACAGAAAGGTACACAGTGACCTCTTGTGTATTTATAACAAATAGCACACAAGAAAACATATCACATGTAAAATATTTGAGAATAACAAAAATGCACATGGCCGCCTTTTCTGCGTTTGTCAAAAGAAAAAGTGCAAGCAGGCGTATGCCCGGGCAAATATTTTGCAGTTCCAATAAATGTAGCTCTGGGCATGCATCTCCAATGAGCCTGAGTTGAAATAAACAGCCAATGTCTTCATAATAGGAAGGTAATGAGCCACTAGTTTATAGTGAGAACTGGCACCTAAACTAATGGGTTAATAGGTCCCCTCCAAAAACTAAAACAATTACAGTAGAATCTGGTTCTTTTATATCCATTCTATACATCAAGCACAAAACTTCTCTGAGACCCAAACTTTTTGAATAACACTTGATACAGTGAGAATGTGGCACTGAAAGCAGACTATAAAACAGTTGACGTAGCAGTTCGTCAGATTGTGCTCAGTTATTTAGCACCCCTGAGAGATGATTTAAACCAGGTCTATTGCCCGCCACATCTGGTGGCTCTCAGTGCTTTCTGTGCTTCAGTGCCAGTGAACACAGCTCTCAGACCAGCGACCCGGCAGATGGTCTGCATCCTCAGGTGGAGCGCTGGAGCACTTTAATTGTGATCACTACTGCAATGGCATTAACAACCTCTTCATTCCCCTCGACATGAAACACTTATGATATGATAATCCTTATTATTCTGCAGAGCAATTTTCTTCTCTGTCTGAGACGCAGTGTGTGCTTTGAACTCGGCCTCTGCTCTGATATCTACAAAACACTACACAATGTAGCTGGCCCTCAGCGTTCAGCAGTCAGTTCACTTCCATTTTTGCATGTATTTCAGCATGTATTTCAGCAGAGCTGTTGATTAAAATGTAGATCACAGTAGTGTTTTGTCAGATCAATAAGCCTGCTGTGATTAGTCCTTTGTGTGTTAAAACACTGGAAATCAGGGAGAAGAAAGGTTTGGGCTCTGTAATATTGTTTCGAAGCTTAAATAATTTTGTGAAATTTTTTTTTTCCTTCATTTTAGTTATTAGCAGTGTGGCGTTAAAGCAATCGAACAAAAACATGTCGTTCTAAGCCAGTTTTACATTTTTCTGCATAAATGGAGCCATTTTGTCATCATTTCCAGTTTTTTAATAATATGTGATGGCTTTGTGTCATGAACAGGCCATTTTTAATCTTACTAATATACTCATAAAATAAATTATATGCTTAAAATTGTACCTCCAGCTAAACTTTAATTGTCATGTTGATAAAATAAGTGATTTATGAATCTTTTAATTAAATCTTTTAGTTATTTTATGTGTAAGTGGGGAACTTAAGTGGGGAACTTACTTTTTTATTAATAGTTTGAATATTTTTGTGTTCATTTTGAATATAGTTAAATGATTTTTAGATGACTGTATATTGTTTATTAAATATTGCAAATATCTATTTGACAACAAACTGATTTTTTTTTGTGTGTGTGTGTGTGTGTGTGTGTGTGTGTGTGTGTGTGTGTGTGTGTGTGTGTGTGTGTGTGTGTGTGTGTGTGTGTGTGTGTGTGTGTGTGTGTGTGTGTGTGTGTGTGTGTGTGTGTGTGTGTGTGTATATGATGTTTAACAGAGCAAGGTAATTATCACAGTATGTCTAATAATATTTTTTTCTTCTGGAGAAAGTCTTATTTGTTTTACTTTGGCTAGAATAAAAGCAGTTTTTATTTTTATTTTTCCAATAGTCTACAGAAAAAAACATTGTTATATAATAACTTGTCTAATTACCCTAACCTGCCTAGTTAACCTAATTAACCTTGTTAAGCCTTTAAATGTCACTTTAAGCTGTATAGAAGTGTCTTGAAAAGATCTAGTAAAATTTTAATTTCTGTCATCATGGCAAAGATAAAATCAGTCATTAGAAATAAGTTATTAAAACTAAATTTGGGGAAAAAAAATAAACAGAAGGGCCAATAATTCTGACCTCAACTGTGTGCATATTCCATGTATACAGTATATATATTTATATACTAACTGTATACCTAATATTTTCTATTTGCATAGACTGCATCAGATTGTGCATCCAATGTGCATGTACAACTGAATGGAGTATTCTTATAGTTCAGTGTTATAAGCCTTTTAGCAACTATTAAACAGAACGTGATGCATTTGCCTGAAGATGACAAGGAAACATGTGTAGGGTTAAGACAGTTGTAACCCAACGATTGTAAAACCCAAGCCCTGTGTTAAGTAATGCTACTAGGGGGCATGACTCAATGTCTAAAAGAAAACATTCTAAAATACATTTAAAAACGTATGCTCAAAAAGTGCTTAGTGCTGGACAAAGCCAGAAAGTGTGAAAAAGAGTGTCTGGAGCTTGTTGAAGTTGTTTACAAATTGGATCAAAACCAGGGTCAAATTAGATAATATTTTTGCCTTAGTCCAATGAGATCTGGTGATTTTTAAGTGGCAAAAAGTTGCATAAGCTTTCAAGATACACCGTATGATTTCTAAAGTCTTTTTTTTCATGTAAATTGATAAGTCTATTTTTTTTGTTTATGAAATATTACTAACTAAATAATTATTTAGATATTTTAATTGAACCATTGTGTTCTATTCTTAAACTCTGTGAATCAATGATTTTATCAGAGTACCAACTCACTTGTTAACAAAACTGGATTTTGTTCATTGTGTAAATGAAATGGAGTTGAACTGAAATAGATTATAGTTCACATTTTACAGTATATGGCCTTTTCATAAGGCTTTTGTTTTCATTTTACCATTGTTTTGTCACCTTCAAAGCTAAAAAGAGCAACTGGTACCCTATTATCTAAACATATCCATTTATGTTTCACAAAAGGAAGAAAGAAATGATTCGTACGACTTGAATCAACACATGGTTGAGTACATGATGACAGCACTTTCAAACCTGCCTGTAATCCTCCAACAACACGCTTTGCGACACTTTGTTAACACTTCAGGCTCTTTTTGTCACCAAGTATCTCCGATTCTGAATGAAACCAATTAAAAGACTGCAACTCTTACACTTTTTAGTCAAACAGTCTTTGAAACTGTCATCTGTCAGACACTTGGTGCACAAACACACACACACACACACACACACACTGCGCCTAATTGCGCCAAGCTTAAAGGAGGAAACAAGGCATATTTCCCCATCATATCATTACCTTCCACTCAAAGTACTTACCGTTTAACCGAGACTCAGGGTTCAGCTCAATGAAAGCCTGCCTTCTCTCTCAGATTAGATAGATGAGGGTATATTGTGGCTGATGGTGTCTGAGTCACTGGCACTAATGCACTTCCAGGAAAATATCAGCAATTGAATAAAGCAGTGTCCTTGCGACTTTAGACGTCTATACTGTCGTGGTTTCAGCTCCACCGACTGTGACATTTAAATACAGGTTATTATGTGCGGTTTGGGTCCCGGTTGTACGTGGAATGCTATAAGCTGTCGACATAAATGCTAAATTGTTTGTACGTGCTCCAGAAGTGGCTGTTCTCTGAAATGTTGTTTGGCTGGCTTGGAGAGATTTGTGTTATCAGTGTGTTCTTTACACTTGAGTTAAGTTGGAGTGTAGTGCTGCTGTTTTAGAAAGTGTGTAAAATTTGGTTTTCAGTGCCATAGAACTGGGCAGTTTGACTAATCAAAACAGTGACTATGTTTACATGGACATCAGTAATCTAATGGTTTGCCTTAATCTGAATATGACAATAATATGATTAAGGTGTTTACATGAGTTGCTTTTTGAATGTTCCTTTCATGATACTGTTTTACATGTTATAGCACATAATTCGATTAACATTGTTGCATCACCGCACTATCCACGTTTCTTCCACAGCTTCATGTAATTCAACTTTAACTGCAGTTTGACACTTTCACGTTCATTCAGAAACATTTCATGCTTGCCTCCAATGACAAACGAGATATTGGATGTGAGTATGAACTGCTGGAAGAGTGTTGTTTTATTGGTACTACATGCCGTATAGGAAAAAAGTCTTCAACATTTCTCAATGCAGGTGTCTGTGGTCCTTCTCTGACTCTGTAGGTGCAGAGAATATTGTCAAACAGCAGAGTGTGTAAAGACTATACTGTCTCAAATGTTGTGATAATCCTTCATGACGGTAATAGTTTAAGGTGTTTACATGTCTGTACCACAGGTCAATAATGTGACTGAATCATCCTCCACATGTCTTAATTTGATTTCTGTTTAGTTCGATTATGACTTTAGACAGATTAAGGTATTCAAACTGTTCTGTTTTCATGGTGGACTCTAATCAGAGTATTGTGTTTATCAGATTAAAATTATTAAATTATTGATGTCCTTGTAAACGTACTCATTGTCTTCAGAAGTAGTTGTTTGTTTTGTTTTTTTATTCCAATGTGCCTCTACAATGTAAATATTTGGCATCTGTAGGATTTTTTTTTAAATTAGATCTCTCCAAGATTGCATTTATTTGGTCAAAATAATAATAATAATAATAATAATAATAATAATAATAATAATAAATAGAATATTCAATTTTAAAATGCAATTTACTACTTTGATGACAAAGCTGAAGTTTACCAATCATATTTCCAGGGTTACTGTAAGAGTGGCATGATCCTTCAGACATTTTCTAATATGCTGATTAGACACCAAAAATAGAATTACTTATTATAACCAAGGTTGCTTTTTTCTTTTCTTTTTTTTTAATGTAATGCATTTCTATTTATTTTATTTATTTATTTATTTTATACTATTTGATGAGTAAATAAGGGTATTGAAGGTAATCTCTTTGTTAACACTTAAAGTATGTGTCATTGCAAAATAAAAGTATTCATATTAATAGTTATGTATAAATAAATCATTGACCCTGAGCATTCATAGTTCATCTCAGCAAGTCATTTCCTCAAAACACTTCTAAACCAACAGTGGGTTATTTTTTATTTAATATTTTATAGTTATAAGTTATAAGTCATGTTATGTATTCCAGTGCTCTTTTTAGCATTTAGTTAAATTTTATTGAGCTTATTCTTCATGTAAGTAGAGGCGCAGTCTTTGGAATCTTTTTGGTTCGAGACTTCCGGTATTATTGACTTTCAATATATTTTTTGACATTAAAAACAGCTTGTTTTGCTGCTTGATGCTACAAACTGGTATTTTCTAATTGTATTATTTTTCTTTTTTATGTGTAGTCATGAACAGACTTGTTTGCAGAGCAAGTAGACCGCTTTCTGCCGTTAATTATTCCTAGTCATTTCTCCGACTGGATCTGATGTTCTAAAACAATCACAAAAATGAGCACTTCTGTATTGCTGAAAAAGGTCAATAGGATTAAAATGACAGAATAATTAAAAGTAAAATTGTGCACACAAACAGAAAAAAGAACAAAAGAAAAGACTCATTTCCACATATAGTGTATTTGCCCAAACTGCATATGTTTGAGTTGCAAGCACTTCGCCTGGACTGTTGAATGTTCCTATGGTGTGATGTACATTAGCTATGCAACAGTGGCTTTACCGAGTCTATGAGTGTTGCACAATGGAAGCACATCTCACCATGTTTTCACCATTTTCCAGTGTCTCCAGAGACTCCAACTTCCATTCCTCCAACCACTGCCGACATTAGTGAGTATATGCCGACTGTGTGCAGTGTTGTTTGCCACTCGCCTCACCTAGACCATTGTTCCTGAAGTCAACACCGCTGGCGTTCACAGTAGAGCGAAAGCATACGTCTGTGATAGAGAAGAGAGATTGTGTAGATGTTAGCGAGGGAATTGAGACACCGAGTTTGTGCTCATGATCCTCAAGTCTCTGTAGAAAACCATCACTAACATCCGCTTGTAGAGCAGTTCACCTGTCTAACGTGTCACTGCATGGTAGACGTATTGGAGTATGAAATGTTTTGTTGTGCAGATGGTTATTGCTTTATAAACTCATGATGTGTGCTGATTTTTGTAAGCGATTGGGTGTGTTGTCGAAACAGCATGACACACACAGTTTCCCTGTCGTGCACTATGAGACATTAATGAGATGTGTTGCATACTGTCTTGACTGTGGAAACTAATGGAGCTGTCTTCACCACATTAAGACAAATTGTCAACATTAGTATGAAACCCAGACTCATTGGAAAAATATGCCATTCCTGCTATAGTTGCACTTTTTTAACAGTTTTACACATACATTTAACGATATTAATTAATTTATTTAATTATTTGTAAATTGTGTTTTTTATTAAGAACGTGTGTTTGAAGGCAATAAAAGGACATATTCATTGGCATTAAAATAAATTTACTAAACATATACACAGGAGCCTGAGCAAAAATGCTAATTTTAGAAGAACTCTATGTATAAACCGATGAATAATTATTAAAATATTTAATCTTTGATGGGGATGTTAGCTGTTGATTTGCGTTACAGTGCAGGGATTAGAGCTGCTGGATTTACTGCATGTTAATTCATCAACCACTCCTGAAATACATAAAAACAAGTGTTTGTTTAACTGGGACGTTAAAAGAGTAAGAATGTGTCTCTAATGTGAATAAAACATCCATCCACCCACTCTCCAAATAACTTTCTGTCAATATCTAATACCCTATTATAATGAAGGCAAAAATGCTGTGTAAAAAAAAGACAACTTTCTTAGACGCTGCCTTGTATTTTACAAACTTTAAACAAGGGCTGAACAATATTTCAGTTGAGCATCGATATAGCAATGTGTGTATCCGCAATAGTCACATCGCAGGATTAGATTATTTATTAAACATTTTAAAATATATATTATTTAAGATTATTGTATAAAATTATTCATACAATGTTGATCATGTTATTTTACATTTGATTTATCAATTTCTGTAGTTCAATACTATTAGACTCCCTAGAAAACCATAAAGCACTATTTATTTCATTTTTATTTTTGCTCAATAATTTTAAATATGCTTGTAATATATAATTTTTATGCAGATGCACTGCACTAAAACGGCTTTATCAGCCCAGTTGATCTAATTAATGAAATCTTTCTAATTAGATCTGATCAAATAATCTGGTGAAATTATATTCATATCGCAATGTAAATCGCAGCAAAACAAAATATCACAATGTCAGATTTTAACAATAGCATGCAGCCCTACTTCAAACGTTTGTGGTTCTTTGCTAGTGTTAGTGTATTCCAGTGTATTCTGAAACTGAAAATCATTGTTTTATACAATTTTTAACTGGAATAAACAATAGTGACTTTTCTGGATATGTACACAAATTATGATTACAGGCATCAATTAATAGCAATTCACTTTCATATTCGTATTCTGTGCTCAAATTATCTCCTCAAAACTCTTTCACATAGTGAATGATTTTTAATGAACATTTGCATCACAAATCTATCTCTGTATACTATATATGGCTTTCCTACATATGTGGCCAATAAAATCATAAAAGCATTTTTTACCTTTTTCCGCCTCATTTTGTTCTGTGGATAGCCATCTCATGCTGTCAAACTCTCCTTGGAATTGAAATGAACTCTACTGTACAGATTACAAGGTTACATACAAAACTGTAATTATTTTGTTGCTCCAAATTTTAAACCTTGTTTTAAAATATGCAGGCTTACATTTAAACCATTTTTGATCATTAATTTATTTTATATTTAAGATAGATAAACTTTAAGATTTACTATTATAAATAAAAAAGAAAATTAAAGCGCACTGAGTCGTCAGATTGAGGGTTGTGGCAGCCTTTAGTAAACTTGCGTTTGCTATGGAATCTGTGAATCTGTGACTTATATCTGTGTTTCTCAGCATACAATACTGTATGTGCCTCTCGTTTCTTGTGGCGACTCCATACGCATGCTAAACGACGATCGAACAGACAGTGCTCCACTGTTATGCACAGAGGTGGTCACCAGAGGTGGGACCAAGTCATTGTTTGGCAAGTCACAAGTAAGTCTCAATTCATTGCCCTCAAGTCCCGAGTCAAGTCCCGAGTCAAGACAGGCAAGTCCCGAGTCAAGTCCCAAGTCAAAGGCAACAAGTCTCAAGTCAAGTCCAAAGTCCTATAGTTTGATTTTCGAGTCTTTTCGAGTCTTTTTAACAGAAAAATAAAATTTAAACAGATTATGTATGGCTGTAAGATCTGTATTTATTAAACAAATCTTTTTTTTAATGAAAGAACATTGCTTAGATATATAAAGATACAAATGTAATTTTCTGAAAAAGTGCTAAACAGTCCTGCGTCTCGTCTACACAGCCTATTGCACAAGAATGAGTTCCACCAAAAAAAGAGTCCATTTTGCCTCACATCACACAGAAATTGCAGATCTACTGCTGTCTAATTCATTAAGTTTATTTGTGCTATGTTATGTCTTCAGTGATCAACTTGTGATTAACTAAAACTACATAAACAACCTCAATGAGGCAGCAGTAGACCAACAACTCCTGTATGCTGCAAAGTAAAATTAAGTGAACTTGGTATTTTGTCAATTGAATCTCGTGTGTGCTGAAGAGATTGAGATGCAAATCTGTCTAGCAGCAATGTAAAATGGTAGCACATATTCTAAATGAAGTAGGCTACTTCATACAAACAATAACGTTGTTTTCTTCACATAACAATGAAGAACTTTGCTCTCTACCTTGTGTGATGCTCGTGCACCGATTTCCTCTGTGGACAAAACTGCTTGCGAGCTCTTAAATATACGCTGCTCACGCGCAAATTTTCTCGCTCTCAAATATGCACTGCTCACGCACACATTTTCCTGCGCGCTCTCAGAGATTATATATAGAATTTGTGTCTTGTGTTTCCTCTTCTTTTTGTGCTTTTTTCCACAGGGCCCCTGAGCACATCTATTGGCATGGACAGGGTTTTGAACAGTACTATAGTAAAGTACTTTAATTAATCTGTTGGGGTCATATTATAGTTGCTATGGTAACACAAGTGTAATATAAACAAATGACCCAGTGCTGTAGTTTTTTTACAGTATTGGGTATATTATACTACAATTCACCACACTTTACTGTAGTAAAACTACACTCTGTATTTAATTTTATTAGTTCACTATTCTTAATACTACAGTATGCTGAAGCATTCATTAACAACTTGTAAATAATACTAGGCTTAAACATAGGCAGTATACCTAACTCTCAAAAACACTAGTATTTATTATAGAATTTACCTTAACCTCATAGTTTTTCATGTATTGTTACTAAATAGTTTAGCAATATATAAACCATATCAACATTCTGGAATAATCAATTTATCAGGAGGATCCCTGGAGAGCAAAAGCAGGAAAGGTATGAAGCGCCAGTGTGGACAAAACTCAAGCAAACGCAGAGAGACTGAATACGCGCATGAGAGACCAGCAAATCAGATTGAAGTACCTGCCCACTGGTGAAAGTAATGTCAGAGCCAATCAGATTTTTCTTTCTTTTCATAAAGAACGGGGTTCGAATCCCACTTAGGCACTTGTAAACAATAATTTTAGAACATTTTGTCAAAAATCCCTACTGAAAAAACAGCTTAAACCAGCCTAGGCTGGTTGGCTGGTTTTAGAGGGGTTTTGGCCATTTCCAGGCTGGTTTCCAGCCATTTCCAGCCTGGTCTTAGCTGGTCAGGCTGGGAGATGACCAGCTAAAACCAGCTATGTCCAGCTTAAACCAGGCTGGTCAAGCTGGTTTTAGCTGGATTTTGCTGGTCAGTTTCCAGCCTGACCAGCTAAGACCAGGCTGGAAATGGCTGGAAACCAGCCTGGAAATGACCAAAACCCCTCTAAAACCAGCCTGGTCGACCAGCTAAAACCAGCTTACCAGCCTAGGCTGGTTTAAGCTGGATTTTTCTGCAGGGATATTGTTATGTTTAACCATTTATTAGAGCCACAAAGTATCTAAAACTTATTTTCATGTTTGAATAGCCAATAAATGTGCTAAATAAATTAAAATAGAAATACCCACAGTGAAACAGTTATATAAATTTAAATATTAGTTTAAATACATTCATAGTGGTTTTAAATATCTTTTAATATGTTAAGTAGAAAAGTTCACATTCAACAAACTGAATAAAACAAGTCTTCGTTTTTAGTTTATTTAAAAACAATTACAAATGGAGTAATTTAACTCACAATTAAATGATCTCATTGAGTGATGGAATAATAAAGGTAAAACTTTAATTGAATGATCAGTCAAGTGTTTCCAAATGAAATATGTTAAAATAAGAGTCCTACAAAACAGGAACAAACACTCCTGAAACAAAATGTGATTGCTAATTGTATTTTTTATTAGATGGTTGGTTTTAAGTACTTTAAAAATAGTAGATAAGCCTTAAATATAAAGGGGGAAATACAGAAAAACAAACAAACAGAAATTCAACAATATATATGCATTACATTACAATCTCGCAATAAAAAATTTAATTAAAAACCATATAGAGGACTAAAATATTGCTAAGAGGCATAACATCAACAATAATAAAATACCT
This sequence comes from Danio rerio, assembly GCF_052040795.2. NCBI lineage: Eukaryota > Metazoa > Chordata > Actinopteri > Cypriniformes > Danionidae > Danio > Danio rerio. Next base: position 24,747,918 of record NC_141041.1, on the reverse strand, counting down.
TTAAGGTTTTAAATACTAAATAAAATTAATAGTATTAATCCAAAATATGAAAAATGTAGCACTTTACAATAAGGTTGTATTAATTAATTAAGTTTATGCATGTACTAATGTGAACAAACAATGCAGTGCAGTTCATTACAGTATTCATTATTTTATGCTTTAATTAATGGAAATAAAATTATTGGTTAATTTTTGTTAACTCACAGTGCATTAACATTAATGTTAACAAGCATAACTTTAAATTGTAATAATGCAATAGTCAATGTTAAACTATAATTAATAAAGGTTTAGAAGTATAATTCATTATTAGTTCATGTTAGTACATAGATTAACTAAAGAAACCTTATTGCAAAATGTCACCAGAAAATAACAAAAAAAAATTTTTTTTTTTTTTTACAGTTTTAAGAGCTTTAAAAATAAATTATATATCTAGTTATTATGGCATGTAATTGATGTTACTACTAATTAAATAGTTAGAAAAAACTGTCAGAGGATGGGCAAAACACAAAGATAAAACATAATATGCGCATTGACACAAACGACCAAGTGCAAAAACATAAATTACAGCCATGTTCATTCATAATTATATGATATAAATCACGAGAGGGTAAATTTGGTTTAAAAAAAACTGAAGTTCATTGACTTTTACACAACAGTAAAACAATGCTTTTGCACAACAGTAACACATTGCGAGTAGTAAAGTCTCTTACCTATGACAGATGTTGTAAATCCGCTGAATAAAACAAAAGGAGCAGATCGCGGATGTGTTTATTTCACTCTCCGAGTCAGAATGAAAATGGCATCTTCAAATTTCCCGCTGGTGCAAAAACACGGAAGTGCGCCACAAAGCGCTAGTGGTCGAAAGTATGTGTGCATGCTCTCTGTCACACACACGCAGAGATTGAGCGTTCTGTGTCAACATACTTTTTATCTTTGGGCTTTTTATAGAAAGTAGCAAGTCTTTACAAGTCAATAGGCGCAAGTCCAAGTGAAAGTCCGAGTCATTTATGTTCAAGTCCAAGTCGAGTTGCAAGTCTTTTTATATTTTGTCAAGTCGAGTCTGAAGTCATCAAATTCATGACTCGAGTCTGACTCGAGTCCAAGTCACATGACTCGAGTCCACACCTCTGGTGGTCACTGCACAAATCATGCCAATCAGTCACAGGTAAAATTTAAATACGATTTAAAATAAAACCTAAATACAATCTATATTAAGCAGTCTTAGATCTTATATGTCAATAAAGTTAGGCATCTACTGCAGTACAGATCTATTTTAAATACTGTGGAAAGTTATTAGAATTAAAAATAAATATTATGTTTTTCCCAAAGATGGGTTGCAGCTTGAAGTGCATCCGCTGCTTAAAGCATATGCTGGATAAGTTGGCGATTCATTCCGCTGTGGTGACCCCAGATTAATAAAGAACTAAGCTGCAAATAAAATGAATGAATGATAAATATTATGTAAATCCCCCATATTGTATGGGACAAATGATTCTGGAAAAATATTAGCCTTTTTAGAACAGAATGTTGTCTGAGTGCAGGTCACGAAGATGAATTTCCTGACCCGCCATATCCAAATGCACACTGTAGTGAATTGTTCATTATCTGACCTTGGAAAGGCTTCTAAACATTGTGACGTAAAACACCAATTTCCGGCACAGATGATAGATATTTGTGTTTGTACTTCACAATGTTTGTATGCCTTTACAAGGTCAGCATGCACCAGTCAGATATTTTCCAGATATTTAACTTTGAAGCTGCGGCAAATCAGGCAAAAAGCAACATTACTGAATAATTTTTTGAAAATGAAAAATTTTTATGAGTCTGGGTTGAATACATGACATCCCTTAGATATTTGAGCATGTAGTCATTTAACAGGTGCTTTCATATTAAGAGATTACTACAGGAATCATTGTCTTGAAATGAACCATTTAAGTGCACAGATGTAATGGAGTTCTTTGGATTACGTTGCACAAAACTACAGACTCACCAAATTTACAATAGACATCTGTGTATTTGATGCTCTATGTTTGCCTGTCTGTTTTCTACACAAGCCCATTTTGATCCTGAACACTGAAAACATGCTCTCTTACTTCCTGCAATCCTGGGAGAGACGCCACCAAGCGTTAGTCTGAAAATAGAGTTACCATGACAGCCCGGATTACTCCTGATCTCTCGACAAACAGACCACAAATTGGGAAGGTCTGAAAAGGAGTTTTTTTTTGCTGAAACATAGTTCCTTCTGGGAGACAGCTATTCTATCTCATTCAGTCAGAGAAATGACAGGGTCTTTATCTTAAGAGTAGGCGGTTGTTTGACTATTGTCTGCTTAGTTGACATTGAGTGGCAGGTTTAAGATGGTACCAAGCTAAAACTTCCAGACGTCAAAGAAATTAAAATATAATAGTATTTTTAAGGCTTTGGTTTTTAGGGTTGTGTGAGTAGATAAGCAAACAAAAGATCTGTCTTTTCTATGATAATGAGTCATAATCAGCATGAAGATTTCAGTCTTTCTAATTTGCTTGGCAGATAGAGTTTGTAAGGAACCCTGGTGGTTTACAGAAACTCATTTCCAATAGCTTCAAAGTAAATGTGTGCTATTATTTTGAATGTTAGTGAATTTGTGTAATATGTTGATTTGTTCTCTTTATTTGGTACAGTCATCTGTCTCAGATTGCAAACTTAAACACTAGAATTTGTCAAAATATGGACAAAATATTTCCAAGTATTAGATAGTTTATTAATCTATTTTTTTATGTATGCAGAACATTTTTGAACATGTCTCCTCCTAAAACTTTCGACAACCGCCAAATTTATCTCATGTCCATCATGATAAACTGGTGTTTTATTCTATATATGTTTCCAAAACACATACAATGACTTAGAATGTCATGGAGCTCACAACTTCTATCTTCATCTCTCTATTCAGCTATACAGTTAATTATGCTAAGTTAAGCTATGTAATTGAGTACATCCCATTTTTCAGTGAATATGTGTCATATATTTTGGTGCATTTAAATAAAACATTTATTAAACAGAAATATTTAATAAAATAATATTTAGGTCCCTCAACATCTTCAGAAACATAAAGATAATACATTTAAATTCCTGTGAAATATTGGAAAAGAAAATTACAAACTACAACATTTCAACAATTTTTTAAAAAATGTTGTTTCTCCTGATTTTTTTTTTCTTTTTTTAATTTTGAATTTAATATTTTTCTATAACATATATTTGGGTGTACTAGTTTTGGACCGCTTTCATAAGTTATTTTGTTAGATTAGCTACAGATGTGGCTTCAGTACTGACTAATTCAATGTATATGTATGGATATAATATTGTGAAGCTTCCTATAGAAAATATTCATCTAAATGAGAGATTTGTGAGGGGTGTACTCTTATATACTGAACACTGAAGCTGTCACTAGTAAAGCCTGGTGATTAGCATAGACATGCTACATACTTTAAATGTGCTAGTAGCAAGTTAATTACTGCTAAAATCATCCTCTCAACGTACTAATCCATTCTCTTGTAGGGTCCACCCAGTAGGCCCAATGCCGGTGTCCACTGGTGGATGAAGGTTTAATGCCTGTTCGGTCTTTCCAGTGCACAATGTTGATTTACCTTAAATTTAACTCATATCTGACTCCAATTTTAGTATGAGGTGGTTTAGAATATTAATATATTTATCTTTAGTTTTATCTGACTCCAATCATAAAGCATTAAGAAGATTATATCAATATATAATTTAGATAAATGTTTGAACCTTTTGTCTTCACTAGTAACTATTACATCCGTTCATTCGGGTGCTCATGTCGCTTAGAGAAATCGCCTCGGCCGAAGGCGTCCCTCACGGTCGCACTCCGGTCAGTCTTGAATATTAAACAGAGGTAATTGACTAATACTTTAGATGGCCGCTACCAGCACGCTCGTTCTAAAGTACTTTTGGTTAGTCCCGCTTAGGTGTACACCCTTGAGTTAAGACAATCATCATTTCTAATTAGAGGTTAGGGCATTAATATAAATGTACCCGACTACTGGACTCTACAGTAACTTTGGTTTTCACCAAGCCCATGGTTTCACATATGAACTTAATTTAGAATAATCTTCTTCAAACAAAGGTCGGGTACCCAATCTAGGTTAGTCGTGCAACAACTTGTTGACCTAGACGGAAGTTAACGCCCTTTCCACCTAAGTACACTTGAATCAATATCAAGAGTCAGTCGGATCCCTAAAACACAATTAGTGTGCCCAATGCTCCATCTCAACTGGATTTTAGTCCGTCTACTGACCTGACGCAAGACGTGCGGAAACAAGGATACAGCGTAATCTACTTGAATTAATAATTACAGAGTGAGCAAAATATGGTCAAACATTATAATTTATTAGTCAGGTAAATGTATTATGCCAATTCAATCAGTCAATTCAAAAATGATCAATACAAAACATCAAATTATCAAAGATAAATCCAAGATGAAAGATGCATACCTGACTTTAAATTTTACATAACATGGAGCAGGCTCCATGTTATGGGCAGATCTGGTTAGGCAGAATCGCCCTGAGCCTTTTTCAAACCTTACCTTAAATAATCCAAGAATTCCCTCAAGGAAGGGGGTGTGTGCATAACAAAAGCATTCCCATTTAGTGCTGCCTGTGGAAAAGTCACACCCTTCACAGTGGTTCAAAAGATGCCTGAAGTTATATATTTATTGTTTTGATTTTGTCTATTTCTGAGAAAATGAGACCATTGTACCAGTCGCACTGAGACATTTCAAATGATATCAAGCATGATAGTTAAAGTCAGTTTGGTTAATCTAGAACATTCAAACATTGAAATGACCATATGTGTGAGATGGGGTGGACGAAGCCGAGTTTCAGCAGACTCAGATGCAAATGCAGCAGGAACTGGTTTTTCCCGCATTCCCACCTGCTAGGTTGTGGAGTCAATTGGCCCTGTTTTCAGCTCATGTTTTGAATTTTCAAAGACATCAAAAATATTTGTAATATTTCAATTCTTACACTCTCCAGACATGTTAGAATTTGAAACTAACCTAAAACATGCAGCATACTTTACATTTGCTAGGGTCATGCTGATTCATTCAAAAAACGTGCCAGTGAAATTAATTCTTGCTAGCAGCATGCAAATTAATGCTAGCATGCTAATTCATTAAGTAAATTTCCATCGATATTTACATTAGATGCCGCCTACGCTGTTGGTATCTATCGGAAGGAATGTGTTTATAGAGCCGCCATTTTAGTACACGTGCTCCTTTTAAATGAATGTGGAACCAAGGTGCAGTGGAGGACTGGCCATAGATGTACAAACATATATACATATAATTATGACCGAGAGTTTTCTTGGTGGTCAGTTTGCAAATATATATTTTTCTAATTACAAAAATTATAATTTTACATCCCTTTTCTACATTGATAGATAAGTGACCACACAGGCATTACCAACCAAGAGCATGTGTTTGTGTGCATGAAAATGTATTATCTCCCTCCCTGTTAAATTTGATCTAATCCGTGTCCTGAAACACACACCCTCTCCTGCTTTCACTTCTAATTCTAAGGGAGGGAGCAATACGTTTATGAATGAATCTCCATCATAACCGGTGTTTGAACCATCGATATCCCTGTATCTCAATGTGAATATCCACCTTTCTGATGTAAAAAGTATATAAAATTTTTAATATTCAATAATTTATGGTGTATGCACATTAAGGCACAGGCACTGTTATGTTATCAGTTACCCTTATTAGTTACTTCAAAAACTAGCTGGCAATAATACAAATTTCTGACACCGCAGCATCTTGTTATTGTATTTCATTTACATTGTTTGCTAATTTTGTTCAAAAATCCTTATGGTCAGTGCAGTAAGTGACTGTACTATCATCAATAATTTTTACTTTTGCACAAAAGTTTGTAACATACAAAATCGTAAAAAAAATAAATCTTACTTCTGCCTTTATGCTTTGTTTTTTTGTTTGCTTGTTACTACACCTGTATGCAGCACAAAAGTCTAGCATCTTTAAATTGGCTTTAGTCTGATCTAGTGTGGTTGAATGACATTTGTCCTGGGAGGATTTACTATTCCTACCACAATTATGCTAGTAGCAAGCTAACTAAGTTTAGCAATATCTCTAATTTCTGTTAGAAACATTTTAATTGCTAATTTATGCTGAAAACATGCAAAGACATTGTGAGCATGTATCAAGTATGAATTAGTCTGTTAATTTATGCTTAATACATGCTTATTCAAGATACTGAACACTAACATCAGGCTAATGCATGCTAGAAACTGGTTGTTAATTAATTCATTTTAGAATCATATAAAATAATTCATATAGATGCTCACAGTATGCTAATTTGTTTCAAAATACTAAAAGCATGTTAGCAACATTAAAGCTTGCTTTTTGTGTATTGTTTAAATAAAATTAAGTGATATTTTATAAGGAAAATATAGATTTTGTTTCAGTCTTTTATATTGGTATTTTATTCGTAGTATATTAATAATTTTAATCTAGGATGTGCATGATTTTAATCTAGAATGTTTCATGCAACAAAAGGTCAAACTAAATAAGGCAAAATATGTATATATAACTACATGCATTGTGTTGAAGAGAGTTTTTATTTTATAAAATGAAATAAAAAAGCATGGTTTAAGTGTATTTTTTATATACAAATGAAAACCAGCTGCTCTTATGGAGACTTCTACTAATATTTATTTATAGAGTGTGCCTGAAGGTCTACCAATCCAGCATTTGATCTAGTATAGACTGTAGACATTTAGTTTTGGGTGGAAGGTGCTGCTTTTCACTATTCTACTCCACTTATCTCACTTGAGCCCTACATATGTACACCACTGTGCTGATCTAGAATCAGTTTGAATGAATAATCCTAGATCAACGTTTTTATTTTTGTGTTGTATTGTCTGAAACTCTTCACACAGTAGTTCGGACAATTCATATCATTCTGTAGCATCCGGCTTCATGTCTGGTAGATGATGCCGATTTCTGTCTGTATCCCGTCCACATAAATGCGTTTCCTCTGCCTTTGGCTGGCCTGCTTCAGTTTCAGCTGGGTTTTACAATACCACTGATTCCTTTCAATCTGCACAAGCATTTATAATTCAATGTACACTGCAAGAGAGCTGCATTTGAATCCTCTTGTCAAAAGTACCGCTCGCAGTCAGAGGAAATACTGCTCCTGGTGAAGTGGATTCATAAAGCAATTTGGACCCTATTCTTACCCTGAATAATTTAAAATGGCCTGAGATGATATCAGGTTGTTTCTTAAGTACTTTGATTTGTATTGGAATTTCAGAAATCGACTGTCTGGAAATTGCTTTATGGACCTACAGTATACACGCTGTATCTAATGTGACAGAGAAGTATTTATGTTTATAATTTATGTTTTCTTTTTGTTGTTTGTGTTTCTGTTTGTACTTTTTGGTCTTAACACGTTCCATGTTTGTATAATTTTTTTCAATGTTTTGTATTTTCCATGTGACCCCTCCCCCCCTTCCACTTTCCTTTCCACCACTCATGTACGTGCGTATCATGTGACTTTGTCATATGACTCTTGCATGGTGCTGATGATGTCGTCTTCGCTGGTGAACAGAAGGTAATTTTTTGTTGATTTATGTTTTTGTTTTGTTTATTTTTTTGCTTCTTTTTTTTTTGCCCATTGTTCGCATTAACAGTGAGAACAGACAAGTTAATGAGGGGAAGACAGAAGAAACGCCCACCCAGTACCAGCAGGATTTATGAGCCATTTCATTCCTGAGTCATTCATCCTTCAGAAATCTCTCACCACCTACTTTATTTGGCTTTTTGAAAACCATCAGACACTGCAATCCCAAAGCTTAGTCTCCTACACATGCTGCAGAGTGCTCTGCATGCTGAACGTGTTGATTTTTCAATGTATATTTTACTCTTATCAAATTATTCTTACTTTATCACTTCAACTCTTGATTTTTTTTAATGAATGATGCAATTTTTTGAGAAAATCTCGTTATTTCATTAAACTTAATATCTTACAGAGTTACTTCAAGCCCAGAGTATGCTTTGTTTTTAAATATAATGCAGTGGGTAAAATTACACATGCACTAGAAAGATTAATTCATTGAGTCCATTGTTTACACTTTAAAGTAAAGGCACAGGTTAAAAAAAAGGTAAGTAAATGAAAAAAAAAAAATATATATATATATATATATATATATATATATATATATATATATATATATATATATATATATATATATATATATAGGTAATTATTAAATTTTTATTTACATCATCTATGTACAAATACTTTATAATGATACTTTAATAGCTGTTCTGACTTCCTAGAGCAGAGGTGCCCAAAGAAGGGCACTGCATAGTAACCTATGGTTTGGCCCAACCCCGACCATCCTATCTGAAAAGAGATGGAGAATGATAGGTAGTTGGTTGCGGTGAAAGCCTTTGACAGAGATTGTCATTTTAACATAACCATTTGTTTCTTTGTTTAATTGAGGAGCTATAAAAAAGCCAACTAAAAATAAATGTTGTAAATAAATCAGTTTTACAATGTAAATACTGCCACTTGACAGATAGAGAACAGTGCACAAGACATCAGCAAGCAAATCAAGGTAAAAGCAAGGGCTGGAGCAGCTCGATTAGTGTATTCAACATTGATCTCTATTGTGTTATAAATAGGATTTTTTACATTTTTACTATAATAAGTTAATTATAAAACATTTAAAATGATACTGCTTCATTAATTTGTTTTAAAGCAAGATTGTCTAGTTATATTTAAATATTAGCTAATAAATTAGGAAATCACACATGGCAAATTTATGGTAATACAGTTTAGTATATTCAACTTCGACCCACAGTCCTCAATCAAGTTTGGCTTTTGGCCCTTTATTAGAAAAAGTTTGGGCACCTTTGTCCTAGAGCATCAATAAAAACCTTTGTAAATCAAAAGGATGTACCATTTATAGTATACGTGATCCCAAGAGCCTCTTTTCTGTTCTGACACATGAAACAAATGATTCTAATGATCCAAAAGAGTTATTCTGTACTGTCAATGTGTCAAACTAAAAGGTGATTTATTCAAACTAGCTAGATATACATAGTTTCATAGTTTCAAATGCACTTTGCACTTTCAAATGCATTTCATAATTGTTTCATCGTCATGAAAAATTTAAAGTTAAATTAAGGTCACATTCAAAAGCTCACACATGGAGGGTCAGTGGGAGTATCTACGGTAAAACTTATGTGTGAAAGGGTTAACCAATAAACAGGATAGGATTTTATAATCCTGCAAAATAAAAAAGAGTTACAGATATCTTTTAATTCTCTAAAGCTGCATTTACACTGCATGCTTCGAGTTACTCAATTCTGATGTTTTTTTCTCTCATGTGGCCCAGATCAGAAATGGCCCATGTATGTGTAAGCAAAACAAAAAAATCACATGGATTATGATTTACTCAAATCAGATTCAGGCCTTGTTCATAAGTGGAAATTTATCTGATATGAATCGGATCTGTGCCCTCGTGTCAGCATTGTAAGCAGGTAGATCTGATTTACACCTGTCAATGTGAGTCGCGCATCATTAAAACCTTATAGAATGACAACTGTGACACTTTTTTTCGGAACAGACTTCAGCAAACCTTAAATCTCATACACAAGGACTAAAAAAGCTTTTATATTGCCATATAGCATGTTTTAAGCATTTAATAAAGACAGAGAGAGAGAGGGAGAGAGAGAGAGAGAGAGAGAGAGAGAGAGAGAGAGAGAGAGAGAGAGAGAGAGAGAGAGCGCAACATCCGCCATGTAACCATTATAAAATAATATAGTTTCATACATCAAATGCATAAAGAACACCATGGACATTACATTAAGATGCCTACTGGCTTAAAAAGGCCTAGATTAAAAGAAGATGGCAAAAATGAAAAGTTTTTTCTGTCATAAACTATAGTAAAACCTAACACATTACATATGTTAATTGAAAAAAGAGTGCGCCTTCATTATCAACTGTCAGTCAGCACCCACTTTTGTTTTTACCTGGTCATTGTGCCTTTACCGTATGCTGTGTAAATGCAGAAAACCGGATATGAGTCACTTTTAAAAGATGATGTAAGCAGGTCATCAAAAAAAATCAGAAACAGTCACAAAATTGGAATTGACCATCAAGATCTGCAGTGTAAATGCAGCCTAACACATGAATAGTGCCTTTTTTCAGTTATCAGTAGTATGTTGTTTTTGTGTTTGCTCTGTTACTTTTCATTCTTTTTATGGTCCAATGTTGTCTCCCTGTGGACAAATACGAAATAAAATATAAAACAAAATAAATAAGTAAAAAAATCAAAGCACATGCGAGATAAATTCTCAGCAATATATGTACAAAAGCTGTCACTGGGGTGGTAGCTTTTCAAAAGGTACACTTTTGCACTTTTCATGATACAAAGGCACACCTTTATATAATAATATGTACCTTTAAGGCACCATTATGGACCATTTATGTACAAAAGTATACCTTTTGAAAAGGTACTGCCCCATTGACATTTATTTGAAAATAATTGCATGTCTGAAATAATTGTACTGCAAGCGTACAATACATGCAAGCTGTGCTGATGATGACATTTGCGTCACCTGTGCTGTAGGCATACCTTATATAAAAGATAAAGTATACTTTGGGCTTAAAAAACAACTCAGAAGCTCATTCAACAAAAAGGAAGCTCATCTTTAATTGTTCTCGTACAAAAAAAAAATCAAACATCATGAATGTGCTTTATATAATAGATATACAGTATGCTTGATTTTTTTCTACCAAAAGTAGAATCACCGATGTTATGCCATTGCATGAACACATTTTTCACACACTTCTGTTCTCTGTCTCTCGTCTCCGTCTGTAAGCCTCTCATGCATGTCCTAATTCTACATCTTTGTCTCATGGATGAATCCTGCTCACTGTCCCGGTCTGCTGTTCCAAATATGCAAAAGAGAAACAGCTTCACCTTAAAGAAAACACTTCTACTCTTTCTTTTATCACATTTTTAACCAAACACTTGGTTTAAGATAAGATGCTGTCTCTGTAATTTTTTTTTCCTGTAGTATCTCTTCCTGAAATACAGTATGTCATGATAGTGGCTATTATTAGTCATGATGAAGTGGCACAATAATCCATGACCCTTAAGTCTAATCCGCCTTCTGCATGGTAGAGCATGTTTCACTCTGTAACCCTAATCTTTCCCTCTTTGTCTTCTTAGCATCTGGACATGTTTCAGCTAACTGGAAATGATGACTGGAATCTCCAATAACTTGTTTAACTGCCATCCCTCTTGCACCGCTTGTCTTAAATTAACTTGTCTTCCTTTAAATTGCAGCATTTGATTGCAAACTTTAATCAAGCTTCAATTCATCAGGAGCCACGAGCCTCTGTTTTCATGCATGCGCAAACTAACTGCCTGATGGTCTGAAATTTTCAAAAATGCCTTTAACGTAAATGAAGCTTAATTACAGATTACTACAAAGAGATGTATCAGCATGTGAGATCATAACTAACGTTTACAAAGAAAGTTGATGTTTACAGGTTTACATATGCCATTGCAGAATCTGTTATACTGCTGTCCAGGAGGAGATGAATATTTGTAAAGTACACAGCAAAAAAAAAAATGCTTGTCCTATAGTTTTTGTCTTCTTTCTAGTGCAAATATCTAAACATTCCTAAATTGCAAAGCATTTCCTAGACAAGCAAGACATATTGTCTTGTTTTCAGTAATAATCATTTAAAAATAAGTGAGTTTCTTCTTAAAACAAGCAAAATAGTTTCACTTTGAACTAAGATCAATTTACATACCCCTTTGACAGATTATTTAGCTTATTTTAAGGAGAAACCCACTTATTTTGACTTATTATTTCTGAAAACAAGACAATTTTTTGTACTTGTCTAGGAAATGTTTCTTGATTTAAGCTTATTTAGATATTTGGACTAGAATCATGCTAATAACTCCTAGTAAAAAAAAAAACATTATTAGCAGTGTAACTTTATTTATTTAAGTTGTTTTGTTTGGGTTTTCTTTTGGTTGTTTATATTGCTATATTTATTGGCATTTCAATTTAGTGTGTTTTTGCTAGGAAAAAATGGATTCATTTATTTTTTTTTAAATTATTAAACTGATGTTTTGTATGCATTTCTTTTATTTATTTATTTTAGATGATATCTCACAATTCTGAACTTTTCTTAAAATTAATGTCATCATATCTGACAGAGACAAGTTTCACACAAGTCCAAATTTAGATACATTTTTCGTTTTAATAAAAATGCTTAGCTAAGTTATTTTTGGTTAACTAGACAAGTTAGGTAAATTGGGCAAGTCGTTGAACATGAGTGGTTTTGTTTTGTAACCAATCGAGGGGGAAAAATCTAGTTTTATTTGACACAAATAGTTTTTGGTAACACTTTATAATAACTACACACTATGAACTACATCTATTAAGCTTTAGCAAATAGTTAATTCATTATCTCTTAAGCATTAACTTTACATTAATAGACGTTAGTGAGCAGTTTATAACTACAGCTACAAACTATGTATTCTTGACTTACAAGAACATTTATACTGTGCTTAATAATTGTATTTTCATGCTTTATTATGTAGTAATTCTTCATTACTAAGTACAATATTGCATTATTTACAAACCATTTGTATTTAACCTGTTGACTGCCGCTCTACCAAACGGTTGACCATGTTTTACTGTTTTAAATAATGACTGTTAAAGTCATATAAAGAATGGCTGTTTTAAATAATGGTTTTCACGCACAGCATTGTTGGTTTACAAAAAAAAAATCAAACCAAACAAACATAGCATGTTGCTCTACTACACTTGACTTGGTTACACACTTGGTTTTATTGTAGAAAGAAAGAAAGAAAGAAAGAAAGAAAGAAAGAAAGAAAGAAAGAAAGAAAGAAAGAAAGAAAGAAAGAAAGAAAGAAAGAAAGAAAGAAAGAAAGAAAGAAAGAAAGAAAGAAAGAAAGAAAGAAAAAGAAACCATGTATAATGAGAATTTGACATACTTCAAAAAAAAAAGGTGATCTAGTGTTCAAACATGTTTTATTTGGAAGATTTTTTGTTTAAATAAATTGGTCCTACACTTGGCCCAGTACTGTTTAAAAATGCATTGAGTGTGTTAACTAGTGACATTAGGAGTTAAGAAATCCAACATTGTTTTCTTGGTGGGGTAGTTAAAGGGGTTAAGAGTAGTTGGTGGCCTTTATAGAATCATTCAGAATGAGTTGATAAATGATTAATAAACTAATAAAATCAGCTTTTTTATTTTATTTTATTATTCAGGTATATAGTAATGGTTACTATGTATGTTAATAAACACTTTACTAACTCAACTTCATCCAGTTTTGTGACCTAATCTAAAGTGAGAACTGTTTATGCTTTCTAAATCCCTTATGAATGACAATTAAAAGGTTAGTATCAAATAAACAATAAATGTTTGCAATGTTGTCTTATTAAAATAAAATTACTGTAAACTTTAAATATTGCCAAATAACAGGATTGTCACAATATATTTTAATACAACATTACAATGTTATTTAGCAAAGTTTAAACTGCACAGTAATTTTATTTTAGTTAAGATTGCAAAGATTTATTTTTCGTTTCATTTGTGTATCTTAAAATAAATAGAAAATAATAAAGCTGTTTATTTTCTTTATTTTTTCCTGTTTAGAATATAACTGAGCCTTTAATTGTCATTCATAAGGGATTAATAAAGCATAACTAGTCCTCACCCTAGATTAGGTCACAAAACTGGATGAATTTGAGTTAATAAAGCATTTATTAATGTACAAATTAACTATTATGCCTGAATAATAGGATATATGAATATTAATTTGAATTGTTTATTAATCATTTATTTATGCTTTCTTATTCTCTGATAGCACCAGCTGTTCTTAAATAACTAGTTTGTAAATAATGCATTAATTTAAATTAAACAAAATTAAACAAGGTATAAAAATATAATTAGACACAATACAAATGTGCTTATAAGTCAAGAAAACAACATTTGTGGCTGCATTAATAAGCTGCTAAATATCATCTATTAATGTAGAGTTAATGCTTAACAGATAATGATTTAACTACTTGCTAATGCTTAATAAATATTTCATAGTGTGTAACAGTGTCGCCCGTTTTTAATGCTTTTATTCCAACCAAACTAAAATAAATAAGACTTTCTCAAGAAGAAAAAAGTCTAAAAGTAAATACTGGTAAGCATTATTTGGGAAATGTTAAAAAGTAGTAGAAAAATTATTGCAAAAAGAATACAAAATTCACAGGAGGCCATATAAAGTGATCACAAATACAATTTTCTATTACCCGTGCTGTTGTGCAAAATACAATGAATAAACATCTAGCAGATTCTGCCAGGAGAATGTAAACCTAATACCCAAACTAAATCCAATGCATCAAATTTAACTTGTTGTTGTTGTTGATTATATTTCTGTGTCAAACATTCAGGTATCCTATTGCCTTGACCTGCAATTCCTCTCATTTGTCATGTTTAGTATATTTTCTGGTATATAAACACAGTGTCACACCAGTTCCTAATAGGGCCTGTTGTCTGGCAGCTATTTATGAAGACTAATGATAGCAGAGCGCTGTGGCCTCCTCTAGTGATACAGGTAGACGGCAAAAATCCCAAACAAGCGCCCACACATGCGCATTTCCCCCCGCTGATATTATTAAATGTAATGGCAGAGAATCTCCAATCAAAGTGCGAAGGATAATTATGGGAGTTCTGTCATTAAGTAGTGGGCAAGTGGAGATAACAAGCTCCCCCAGAGACTGCATTACTTTCTCTCCGTCACTGCCACCAACACAGGTCCAGCTCTCATTACTGCCCAACGGCTTTTACAAGAGCCAAGCGCTTTCATTAATGCTCCACATTTGGAAGGATGGGAGGCAGAAGTCATCATTATGCTGCCAAAAAAATGCTTCTGCAATGAGATGTCTCCATAGTTTAGCCAAAAACCAGAACAGAGGAATTCAGTTGTCTGAAAGGGATTTGAATGTAAAGTGTTACATCTCGTGTTTTGATTACATTTGTTAATTTAAGCCTTTTTTGTGCATAGTTTAAATAGGTTTATGTTTTGTTTTTGTTTTTCCACAGCTAGGTCAATAGTGTTAATTGAATATAAGCTACAATTTGTTAGGACTTTAATTAGATTTCCTACAGTAAATCTGCAAGTCATATATTAAATGTATATTAAATATTAAGTCGTAAGTCGTATATTTAAAAAAATAATTGTTGCTGTTTTAAATTTTTTAATTGAGTTGAATTACATTTACAAGTCATTTCAACTTACATTATATTAAGCTGATTGAAAATATTAAAGTCAATTTCGGATAAGTCACAAGTTTTGTTTTAACTAACCTTAACTAAAATTGGTTAGTCATGTTTCAATTTACCTTAGACACTTCAAGTAAATTCTGTATATTTTTAACGTTTTTCGTTTGTATTTTCAGTGAAATTTTTACTATTTTACACATACAGTTGAAGTCAGAATTATTATCCACCCTTTGAATGTATTTTTATTTTTTTTTACATATTTCTCAATTGATGTTTAACAATGCAAGGAAAATTTCACAGTATGTCTGATAATATTTTTTTCTTCTGGAGAAAGTCTTATTTGTTTTATTTCAGCTAAGATAAAAGCAGTTTTACATTTAAAAAAAAAACATTTTAAGGTCAAAATTATTAGCCTATTTAAGCTGTATTTTTTTTTCGATAGTCTACAGAACAAACCATCGTTATACAATAACTTTCCTAATTTCCTAACCTGCATAGTTAACTAGTTAACCTAGTTAAGCCTTAAATGTCACTTTAAGCTGTACAGAAGTCTTGAAAAATGTCTAGTCAAATAATATTTACTGTCATCTTGGCAAAGATAAAATAAATCAGTTATTAGAAATGAGTTATTAAAACTGTTATGTTTAGAAATGTGTTGAAAAAATCTGTAAACAGAAATTAGGGGAAAAAACAGAGGGGCTAATAATTCTGATTCCAACTGTATTTGCATTCTGCCGGGTTTTACAAAGGGATTTGTTCATATATAATTATTATAGATTATATAATGGATTAAATATTTTTAAGATAGATTATATAGCTTTTATATTTTATATGATCAACAGGATTCTCAAAAAATGCTCTGAAAAGCTTTTTAAAGTCTTTAATATGTTAAAAAAAACTTTTGTGTTAGAAATGTTTGCAAATTAGTGCATAAATAATTCAATATTACTTAAGTTGCACTTTTAAATATGTCATTTTAGGAAGAAGTATGGTAACGCCTTGTCTTAAATACACTGAAAAAAAAAGGATTCCTGATCTTTAAAAAAAAAAAAAATGTGTAGAATAAAATGTAACAATATTTGATTAAGTCAATTGAATGTGATGCAAGTTGAAATGAATTGTAAACTCCGTTCATAGAAAAAGATTACAACTGAGCTGTTGAAGGATGTTCTCCTGTGAAAATGTGTCTGGAGTCTGTGCTGGGCTTCATCTAACAGCAGGGCTTTTTTTCTCCTCAGGGGAACCTAATCCTCCTAAACTGGAGGCTAAGCCACAGTCCACGGGCAATGAGATGAAGGTGCACTTTATCAAGCAGGACGATGGGGGCTCTCCCATCAAACACTATCTAGTGCGCTACAGAGCTGTGAGTATGATTGGACGTCAGGTAACATACTTAACTCATCCTGTCGTCTGAATTATTTACTCATTATAGCAGTGACATGGTTATGAATAGGTAACACTGTTCAAGGATCTGTGACTTATTAGTGTTTCAGTGAAAAACTAAACTTTAGGCCTTAAAAAGTCTTAAATTCACTGAAATATTGTGTTTTAGGTCTTAAATCATTTTAAAAAGGTCTTAATTTTATTCTGTCCAAGTAAAGGTATACTCAAGTGGACCACCAACCATCCAATCACCAATAAAACCTTATTGTTTATATATATATATATATATATTTTTTTTTTTTTTTTTTTTTTTTAATATTCCAAAGAAATACAATTCACAACAGACATTTTTAGAGAAAATTCTACAAATTAAATTCCCTAATCAGGAAACAATAAATAAAAACAATTACACAATAATACCAGGCCATTAGAAAAAATCCTAACCCTGCATACATCTAAAATGCTTTTTTTCTGGTCTTAAAAAGGTCTTAAAAAATCTTAAATTTGTAATTAAGATTAATTAAATTAAACAACTAATTTGTGTTGTTGCTGTATCTTGACCAAAAAATTACAAGCAAAAAATGTAAATAACATTTATTTTGATAAAATGTTACATGTTAAATATGCCAAGGAAGACACAGAAAGGCTAAAATCTTTAAAAACTTCTTAGAAGTTCTTTATGTTAATGATGGTTTCTTATAATTTGAAACAAGTTTATGTTAGATTTGGGTCTTGACCCCATAGAGAAGTTAAATATCAAGAAGGATTAAATTCTTGGTCAAAGTACAATCCTTACCTCATTTGTATAAAGCATCTGGAAAATGCATATATGTAAATGCGATGCACAGTAAATAACAATATCATGTAGATTTGCAATGTGGAGTCCAGTTTATGATGTTTCCTGTTTTGCTTTTCTGCATTTTGATTTCATTATCATTTATATTTATGCATTTAGAATGCTTCATGTATTTTTTTTTTCCAAAACAACATAGAAAAGAATAGTAGAGAAAAAGATTAATGGTAGTAATACACAGTGGCAGGTTTGTTAGTGAACTAGATTAGAAAACAAGCTAGAACAGCGAACAGTTGTTGAGAAAGTGGGTTGGTAAAATGCTTGTCTTCAGCAGCTTCTGGAGAGATGTGATGGTCTCAGCAGTTCAGCTGGAGCTTGACAGCTCTTTCCGCCAGAGAGCAACAGAGAGTGTGAAAGTTTTGGGAAGTGGTTGCACAACTAGACTTTGATTACCAGACTTACTTTTTTCCAAGCATTAAATGAATAGTTCACCCAAAAAATTAAATTTTACTTACATTGACTCACCCTCAAGTAGTTCCAAACTTGTATGAGTTTATTTTTTCTGTTGAAAACAAAAACATGATAATTGAAGAAAGCTGAAAATCTGAAACCATTGGCTTTCGTAGTAAAAAAACAAATACCATGGTCAGTGGTTATAGGTTTGCAGCTTTCTTCAAAATATCTTTTTTTTTTTTTTTGCAACAGAATTAAGAATCTTAAATGGGTCTGGAACAAGTAAAGGAACAAGTAAAGGGCGACATAATTTTAATTTTTTAGGTGAACTATACATTTAACAAGTGGTTTTGTTGATAACACAGTATTTCAATGGGTATGATATCTAATTTATTAGATTATCTAATTTATTAACTTACTATTAATATTCTCATAACTGCACCAAAGCTGCTGTATATCCACTTGCCAAAACCTCTTTATGGGATAAAAATACTGTTGTTTGATAAAATCTAAAATTGTAGAATTACGGATTATGGTTTGTTACTCATTACAGATTACTTGAGATCTCTAGTTAGGAATCTAGACTACTCTTTTTTTGACAATGGAAACATATATTACATAATAAACCTTATTATGGACTTTCTATTCGTTACATACAGCAGAAAACACTCAAACTACTCGCGCAACAAACTAATGTTTATGTTTATGACACACAAATTCAAATAATATAATGAGAAAATACCAATTTGCAACAGGGACAAAATAACAAGTTGTTTTTTATGGCTAGAAATCAATGCAAGTGAATGAGACCAGATGTCTCGAGCCAATAAGGTTCCAATGATGCTTAAAGAATAAGGTCAATATAAATGACACTTTTAATAATTTTAAAAGAGTTTTTGTTTGTGTACTGTAGTCAAATTTTGAAGAAGATCGAAACATCAAAGTTTTTCTAAAATCAATCAACAACACTCATTATTGTCCTAGTAACTTTTTTGATCCACTTCAAATGTTGACTACTATATTGCAAACCCAGTAAAATTCAACTAACCTGCTATTTTCACTTTATCCCCCAGATATGACTCAAAGAAATAATATACCTTGTGTCATTTATGTCCCTAGAAGAACCGCCAGGACTGGAAGCCTGAGATCCGTATGCCTGATGCCAGCGATTACATAGTGCTGCGGGGCCTAGACTGGAACACAGAATATGAAGTCTACGTCATTGCAGAAAACCAGCGAGGACGGTCTGAACCCGGCACCCTCTCCTTCAGGACCTTGCCAGAACCCACCGCCATCCCAGGTACAGTCCTCCCCCTTGACCCTAAAGCACAGCCACTGCCAGCCAGAGCGGCCAACAGCCTGACCGCCTTACCCAACCCTGCTAACCCCATCCTACTATCAGGTCTTGTTGTGGATTAAACAGGCCACCCTTTTGTGTCAACTTAAGTCCTGGTCTCCTCTAGAGAACGTAATATCTGAGAGTAATAAGATTGACAAATGTTTGCGAGAAGTGAATCCTGGAGACCTTCAGATGCTCTCCAGAGCCCTGAACCTTCAGGCAAACCTCCCCAAACTCTAACAGTTAGCTTTATTGCTGGTCTCAGAGCGATTGCAGATCATATCAGAGGAGATGAGATTTTCTGTTTGGCACTCGAGAGGCATAAAGCCACAGCAGGTCTGTTCAAACCATTCACCCCCTCCAACACGGGCTCGTTTGGTCTGCGCTCCAATGGCAGTGCTGTGTTTTTGTTTTCTTGCGAGCTGCTTCCCCACTGATAAAAAATTGGGCCTTAGATCATCCGTAGGCTCAGTTCAGGCACATTGTGGCAGGCCAATTGAATTGGACCATTCTCAGTGGGGATGCATCCTCTGGTTTTGCATGATGACGCCTCAACAGGATTAATGGTTTAATGCTTTACCGAGGACCTAACAGGCATCTACCGGTGCATGGCCAAGAGACCTGCTTTTTCTCATCCGCTTAGTGGGAAGCAGCCATATAGCAGTGGGAGCTTTGGATCTCGGAGCACTTGTGCAAGAAAGACGGATAGAAAAGCCTTTTTTTGTCGCTGTCCTCTTTTCACCACACTTATACATTGCAGAGTTGTTAACCTCAATGTGTAACATGTGGGAATTTAAAAAGACAGCTTTATTTTTAGCCCAACATCTGTATTGCCTCAGACGGAGCAGCTGCCGGTTTAAAATATGGTCCAAAAAGCAGCTGCTCAGACAGCGATTCGTGTTTCTCTAACGTCTTCTATTCGGACCAGAGCATGGCAGGTTAAAAACACATCTGGGATGCTGTCAGTACCACATGACATATATTCCTTGAGCATGTTGAGTCTTTAGCAGGAGTTAAAATAGGGAGGATTTTCATGCATGGTGCAGGGAGGGGGTTGAGCCGAACCCTGGCCGCTAGACAAACATTGAAGCTATACTTTCTGTAATCCAAATCTCCCCGGCTACTGTTGACATGGAGTGAAAGCTATTCTAATACAATGCCCGTTAACGTTCGTGCAGTTTAAGTAACATAAAAAAAAAAACTCATTCTGTCATCCAGCGCATTATTACATTGTATTGCATCATAACCTGCTGTTTGTTCTGCCTCGTCTTCTGACTGGGCAATATTTCCCTGGTGTTTGCGACATGAAAGATGAAAGCTTGTTTGTTTCCCAATTTCCTATAGATTTTTCTTTTTTTAATTATAAAAATTTAAAAACAATTTTCTGGAGGCAATAATTAAAGCTGAAGTGTGTGTTTTGTTTGCAATATTATTTATTAAAACACCTTCTCTGGCTCTGTACAACATGCAGAGACATGTAAACATAATCTATCCATAGATTGAAAGCTATCCGCTTGTTAAGTCGTGATCTATTGGTGACGTATGGAATACTGTTTCCGGGTCCAAGCCGCTACTCATTTGAACTGAGAAAATGTTAGTTTATGACCCCCTTTTAGTCATCTCACACATTAAAGTGAATTTTATATAAAATCATGATGTACACAACCTGGACTTGCTGCATCACAGACACTAAAATTTTTAACAATTTATATAAAAAAATTAATCATTTTCTAGCCATCAGATATTAGGCATGGATTTATATAATGTAATCGTGATTTTTGAAAGTATACCAGCTCTTTGTAAACATTTTTTATTACCATTTGATGAGTTTCCCCATATAATTTTATATAGGTCTTGGACCCGGAAGCCGATTCGCGTGACGTCATTCTTAACAAGTGGATTTAACCAATTATGCAAGTTTGTGTCAGAGACATTTATTTGACTGATCAATTGTAAATGGAGAAAATATTCAAATTTGTTATTATTTTTGCAAGTCCGATGCTGATAGTATGGACACACTTCATCTTTAAATAAAAAAATATATATGTAAGATTGACCAAAACTAGCTGTAAAAAATATTTAAATAAGTCAAACACCAGGAAAGTTGCCTGATCTGTGTTTTGATTGTTCTGTGCCTTTGTGTCCCTTATCATTCCATATGTCCCTTCATTGTTGCCCTTTCATTCTTGACTCGCTGTCATTCGCTTTGCTTTTAACATGCTAAGGCCTTCTTACTTTGTTTTACTAACTTGCTTGAACTTTCCTTTGATATTCTTTTCTAATCTTGATTAACCTTTCAGACTTAATTTTCTGTATTTGACCTATTCTCTGTCTCTCTCTTTTTTCTCTTTCCCAATTTCTTTCCCTGTTTTTTCCTTCCCTCCTTTTTTCCCTTTTTTTCTGTCTCCATGTGTAAAATCGGACATCACTGGACCATCGCATTTTCAAACACACACTCAAAACCTTTATTTTTTCTGTGCACTGTCCCTGTGGTCTTTCTGGGATTTTTTTGTTTATTTGTGTGGTGGTCTCAGCAACCCTTGGCTGCTCCTCTGTGACGTACGCTCTCGTCACTCTCATGTTCTCCATGCTGACTGTGTTAGTGCTCTCATAAACTGGGGCTCGGCAGAGGAGAGGAGCCCTGTCCACTCTTCAACTACACCCTTCAGTTTTCTACGCCTTCTGGTCCTCTCGCAGGCTAAACAAAACAAACAAACGAAAAAAGATTATCACTTACATATTGTCGGAATCAAGCAAAGTGTTCGGTGCTTGTATCATTCTGTTTTGTTATTTTAGTTTCTTGTCATTTTTAGTTTCTTATTCATTTTATGTTTAAGCAAGGCAGCGTCGATGTGTTTGGAAACGTGTTTTCAAACCATGGACTTCTGGGAGTGTTGTAGAAAATCTTTCCATGTCAAGAAGCTTAGTCTCTTGATATTAATCTCCATATAATTATTCTAGGGCCCATTTAGGAGATAAAGGTCATTTTAGATCACCTTCATTAATTTTATGTTTTTTATATGTTCTTTTATTATTATTATTATTATTATTATTATTATTATTATTATTATTATTATTATTATTATTATTAGGATATTAATTCATTTCAGAAGGATATTTTTAAGAAATAGGCACCAAGTTCGTGTGTTGACATGGAAAATGTGTTTTTGTGACAAAATGTACATAATTTTAGACGATTCAGAAAATATATACTTTCTGTAATGGACTTTATTTACATTTTCTTCTCTGCTTCTTACTTGAAAGGACCATTCAAAACTAATGCTACTGCTGTTAAACTCATCCACGTCAATAAGTGTCATTTTCAACTGTGTAATTTAATTACGTTCCGTAATACATTTTTTTGTACACACATACCAGTACGGTGTCATGCGGTAATCATTGTAGGTTTTAAGACAATATGGTAAGCTAGATGGATTGTTTTGTTCATTTTGTGTTTGTAACGAACATAACATGGTTTCAAGTCGAAGTTTCGATTTGCATGGGACCATAATGCGTGACCGCTTTGTGTGATTGTCCCATGATGATATGGTGCTCAGTGTCGGTTCCCTTTTACTGTACTTTAAAAGGGCAGAAGTGTTCTGCAGTACTTCTGATTGACCATCTCTACTCTGAAATGCTCCAATTTATTAAGCCTGTATTTCCTGCTTAGACAGAATTAAACACAAACACTCCCCAGACTGAATTTTAATGCGAACCCCAGAAGCGTTCTTGAGTGCATGGCACCACCTTCATTGTAACCGTAAAGTATAAATCAGTTTTAAACATTACCGACGAACGTTTTCTGCAATGAAAGCCCAGCCGACTGTTCGTATTAAAGAAGGTGGTGGTCTGTTTACATGTCAAAGGCTGCCGTGCGCCATCGAGAGTGGAGATGTGAGTGTCATTATTATGCAAGACCTATGCAGGCATTTCCTGAGAGGGTGTTTGAGTAAAGTGCAACTAATGTAATTAAGTGTCTTACAGTATAAAAGCTCACATTTAAGGCAGGGCTTTGAAAATAAATGGGGGGTTGGAGGGGGGAGTCTTTTGTTCAATAAAATGGAGTAGCATTTGTTTCCCATTTTGGAATGGAATCTCATGGTAATAAAGTGATGCGCCCTGGAGTTTTGACTCCTGGAAACGCATGTGCCAATCAGTTTGCCGGGCTCATCATTTATATTCAGGTGCGTCTCTGTCCTTAATCATTGTATGTTGGCGCCAGATGACATTTCATCAGAAAAGCAGCACCCCGTTTGGCCCATCTGGGATGTTTAATGCCACCCTGGATGGATCATCGGCTTCATTCAAACTAGCAGAACTGGAGGCAAAATGAGTTGAGAATCCAAACTTGGCACAGGCAGGAGTGCCACTTGTTCACACTTATCACAGAGAGTGACTGGAGATGAAGGCAAGTGCCAAGTCTGGAGGTGTCTGAATAACCTGAGAGACCTCGCAACAGACTGAACGTTTGTAATGATTGTGCTGTGAAGGTTAAATCAGGTTGTTAGAGATAAGTCACATTCAACAGATGCCTCTTTAGCATCCAAACAGTATTTGGGTTATGTTGTAGATTTTCACAAGATGTCAGAACTCGATTGTTTAATTATTAAACAGTCATGTGTAATATTCAAACTAGGGAGGGTAAAATATTGGATTGTCAGCTATAACTAGCAGCTAACCACTGCTAGAACAGTAGGTGCCATAACTGCATCATTCTGAGGGCAAAACATTAATTAATTAATTAAGGTAAGGCTATAATTAAAAGGATTTTAATAACACTTTAAAAGGTTTGTTTATTTATAAGCATGCCATGACAGTTTGTAAATTTATGACAACTGTCATTAGGTGTCATTCATTCAGTAATCTCATTTTAAATGATATGGTGACATTGTTTGAAGTGTCTTTGTTATGACAACTTGACATTAGCAAAGACAACATACTTTGTCATAAATCTGTCATCAACATGAATGTCATAATGCCATTAAAATTGTCATGAATATTTTTCTGATCATAAGTTAGGTCTCCCTGGTAATGTCAAGTTGTCATAACGAGGACATCTTAAACAATGTCATCTTTGTATTTAAAATGACATAACTGACTGAATCACAAAAGTCAAAAGCATGAATAAAATCTCCATATTCATGAAGTGGCCACATTATTATATTATTTTATTTTATTTTATATTATATTATATTATATTATATTATATTATATTATATTATATTATATTATATTATATTATATTATATTATATTATATTATATTATATTATATTTCCTTATCTTTTATTTTAAAACTAGTCATGTTCACATCATGTGATTTTATTTTATTTTTTTTTTTGTCATATGCTCTCTGTAATGTCTTTGGACTGCGGGGGAAACCGGAGCACCCGGAGGAAACCCATGTAAATGCAGGGAGAACATGCAAACTCCACACAGAAATGGCAACTGAGCAGAGGTTCGAACCAGTGACATTCTTAATGTGAGGCGACAGCACTACCTACTGCGCCACTGCATCGCCCAGAATATAACATATTACAGAGTTTTACATATCATATATTTTAACAAATTATTCAGTGATTTGCTTGATAAGTTCAGTTAATGCAAACAAAGAAATACAAAATCAATCAACAGCCTCAGAGCTTATAGCTCATTGTTGATCAGTTAATTTTCTTTTTACCTCCGACTAAAACGGTTGCACTTTATTAAGAAAATGAACAAATCAAAATACAGAGCTGGAAGCTACCTGAATGGCAATAGCCAATTAAAACATGGCACATGAATTAGGGGAACCATAGGATATGATAAGATGAAAAAAGCAGAGTAATTTCAAAATAAAAGACATGACAAATTAAATATGTTACATTTATTTGATCATTATTTTACCAGTTCTGGTGTATTTTTAAAAGATTTTTCACCTCCCTAAAAAAATGACTTCACATTTTAATCTTCACTTGTCAGTTTGTGTACGTTTATTTTGAAGAATGTAGGTACTCAAAAATTGACAGTCTTATGTACATATACATATATATATTTAAAAAAAATTCCTACAGTGAAAGTCATTGGTTAACTGTTCTTAAATATATGTTCTGAAATATTCTTTTTTTGTGTTTGAACAACTTGAGGGTGAGTTAATGGTGAATAAATGTTCTTTTTTTGGTGAACTATACCTTTAGTCAGTCGTTTTCCCATTGTTCTGTTGATATTACATTCACAGATTAGTTACATGACTTAAAAAAGTGTCCAAAACTGAGTGACCCACATTGAAATCTTATATATGACTACATAAGCAAATGAGCTATGACATACAAGTATTTGCATTTCACATATTTAATAAATCAAAATATATGTTGCATATTCTACATATATTTATTTAAAATATTCCAAAAATATATATAATATACAGTTTCATATAGTAATTTTCAACCATTGGAAATACAAATGTGTACATTCATGTTTAAATATATTAACTATAATGTTGCATGTGTAATAAATCTAATATATTTAAACGTATACAGTGGAAGTCTGTTAATTATTAGCCCCCCTGATTTATTAGCCCCCCTGTTTATTTTTTTCCTAATGTTTTGTTTTAAAAGAGAGAAGATTTCTTTAACACATTTCTAAACATAATAGTTTTAGTAACTCATTTCTAATAACTGATTTATTTTATCTATGTCATGATGACAGTACTTAATATTTAACTAGATATTTTTCAAGAAACTTTTATACAGCTTAAAGTGATATTTAAAGGCTTAACTTTTACCTAACCCTAACTTGGCAGGCTAGGGTAATTGGGCAAGTTATTGTATAATGATGGTTTGTTCTGTAGACTATCAAAGAAAATTAGCTTAAAGGGGCTAATAATTTTGACCTTAAAATGGTTCATAAAAAATTTAAAACTGCTTTTATTCCAGCCGAAATAAAACAAATATGACTTTCTCCAGAAGAAAAAACATTATCAGACATACTGTTAAAATTTTCTCGCTCTTTTAAGCATCACTTGGGAAATATTTAGTAAAGAAAAAAAATCAAAGGGGGGCTAATAATTCTGACTTCAACTGTATGTACATAATTTCATTTCTAATGGTTGAAAAAAATATATGAAAGTGACCTTTTTGCAACACTTTGAAATAGATATTGCACATATAGCATGTTTAAGATATGTGAAACCCAAATATGTCATATATGTCATTTTCAGATATTTTTAGGTATCAGATTTATATACAGTATGGAGAACTACATGATCCGATTAGCTGAATAAGAATGCTAATGTCTAGCTCTGTCCAGATATTCTAGACATTACCCAGTACTGTCATAAAATGCACCATTTTTGCTCCGGATCACACCGGTTTTCAGTATTCAGTTTGTGTTAGTGTTTGGAATGTGTGGAGACGGCTCAAGCGTCTGGAAGACCTTTCACGCATGTTGCTGAGTCAGCAGAGCAGGGTGTTTTTGGCCGGTGAGGGAGCTCAGTGAGACGGCCTTTGTGTGCTCAGATGTGTGTCTTGATTTATCGCACTTGTTAAAATGCAGGCTGAAGCTCAGGAAAACAACAAACATGCCTCAAGCTAGGAGAAGAGCTCTCGGCCCTCTCCTGGCCGGCCAGTAGATTAAATCTGTCCGCTCTACCTCATGTTTCCCAATCTCCCATATATGCTTTCACTGGGCTGCAATGGCCACAAAGTGTATAGCATCCGATTACCTATCCTAACAGTTTCATGGTTAAAGTTCATATTTCATTTTGGTTCCTTGTAGGTCTGTTGCAAGGCTTGAGTTTCAACATACAGGGGTAACTTTAATCTTAGTTTTATTTATCAATATACAGTGTTCAGCATAAATAAGGACACCACTCACAGATCTCTGTTTTAAATTAATATTTTCTTTAGGATGTTTTACAATAATATATTTGTGCATATAGATTATTCAGTACCAAAGCCAAACCTGGAAGTAATCTAAAAATAATAATAATAATAATAATATCACTGTCCTCCCAAATTAACATTGGGAAAAACTGATAACAGAAATAATTAAAAGAAAAATAAAACTAAAAGTATATTATATTTACATTATGTTTTGTTTGGTTTTATATTTATTTATTGTAGTATAATATTTGTTTATGTATTTAATGTTTAATAAAATTTTATAAATTTATCTTAATTTGTTTGAAATTAAATGTGTTATATATTTCTATTCCTGAAGACATTAGGTGACCAAACTCTTATTTTTTATTTATTTGACTTATTTTCAAAATTATTTGTTTTTGTTCTCATAGTGGCTATTATAGTCATGCAAAATACTATTCAAGCTAAAACTATTTTAATATTGTTTTTATTTAACACTTTACTTGAATGGGGTGTTCATAAGACACATGTCATAAACATACCCGTCAACCCTCCTATTTTGTACGGCTATACTCCTGTATTTTACAATTATATCTCGGTGTCATCCCGTAAAAGTAATTTCCTTGTATTTCTACCATATTTTCAATCTTCTTATGAAGGGTGGTAATAAACTTTAAAGGGCCGATCCTCCCAATGCGCAAACCATACCGCCGAACCTACAGGGGATGCCTCCTTGCTCTTAAATGTTAATGTGTTCTGTGCTTTCATTTGTAAGCCGCATGTTTGAACAAACGTATACACATAGTAATAATAATAATGATAATAATAATAATAATATCTAAACATGTTGATCTTGGTGGGGTTTTTTTTAAACACAACAAATTTTGTCATAAAGAAGCATAAAAAGTTAGGAAAGCAATTGAATGTTTTCATTATGTGTGCATTTTTAAAGTGACACCTCTGTTATTTAATGTAATCAACTGAAAAATCTAAATGAGAGGTTCATTCACTGCTCAGAATGTTTAAATTATGCAGTGAAGAAAAATTGATAAATTGATTCAATTTCATTATAATAGCTTTTAATTTTAATAGGTTAATCTGTTTGCTAATTTATTTGCAGCTTTTTCTAATGTATATTCTATTTTTGTAAATAATAATAATGATAATAAAACATATTACTGACCATGTTAATTGTTTATTTACAATAAAGCAGCTCCTTTTTTGCATGCTTATGACAACTGTTCTTTAGTGTCATTTGCTCGGTTATGTCATTTTAAATGCAAATATTGCATTGTTTGTTTTGACAACTTGACATAAACAAATACATCACAATTGGGCTTTATCATTTTCATGACAACTTTACATTACCAAAACAACATCACTGATCATAAATCTGTCATAAACACAATTGTCATGGGCCATGAATTTTTTTTCTGATCACTTTTTCCAGTGGAACAAACTGTTAAAGTGTCATCACTCGATCAAATATGTTTAACTTCATCATTATTATTTAATATTCCAATGATAAATTGAGCTTGTATATATATATATATATTCAATCATTCATTCCCAGTGATGGTTGCAGATGGAAGAGCGTCCACTGCGTAAAACATATGCTGGATAAGTTGGCGGTTCATTCTGCTGTGGCAACCCCAGATTGATTTATAATGGCTTCATGACAGTCACGTTTGTGACAGAAGTTTTGCTCTCTTGGTAATGTCAATTTGTCATGACAAAGACAAAAATAGGTTGTGATGTATTTGTTATTGTCAAGTTGTAGTAACAAACAATGTCATCTTTGCATTTAAAATGTCATAACTGAGCCAATGACACCTAATGACAGTTGTTAAAAGCTAGCATAAAATATCCTTCACGATCATGACATGTCTCATGTCATATTTATAAAGGTTTCATGACAGTCTTATAAACCTCTTGAAGTAAAGTGTTGCCTTTTATTTTAATATCATATATTTTGATATAAGTTTATTAATATATTAGCACACCAATATCATCTTGGAAATTAAGCTTTTAATCCAGTGAAAGTCAAGGAAAAGTCACTCTGAACACTGAATACGTCATGATGATTATTATTATATATTTTTTCTGAATCTCAAGTTGAACTGCATGCTGTGATTAGGTGTTTTTTTTCCCTTGAAGAGTTTTGTTTAAT
Source organism: Danio rerio (assembly GCF_052040795.2). Lineage (NCBI taxonomy): Eukaryota > Metazoa > Chordata > Actinopteri > Cypriniformes > Danionidae > Danio > Danio rerio. Next base: position 24,718,590 of record NC_141041.1, on the reverse strand, counting down.
GCATTCTTCCTCCAGGTCTCTGTTGAGTGCATCCATAATTCATGAACTCCTTGATACATGTAGATGTGTTTTAGGTCTTTATGTGACTCCATCAATGATTTAGAAGGGCGTTTCATTAAAGACACTTTATAGGAAGTTGCTTAGAATTCAATATAAGCCTAATTGCAAATGCAGTCAGCCTGTTCATCTTAATTCATAGTGTAATACATGGCTGTTTACTCAAAAGAATACTTGAATAAAATGACGATGAGTGTTTGGTTAACAATAAGCTATGTTAGTTCACTTATTTAGAAATCATTGGGAATTAAATAATTTAGCATGCACTGATTTAATATGAATTGCCACAAGTTTACTGACGGAGGATTAATGTTACATCACTTTTTTGCAAATAGTATTTAATCAAGGGTCATATTTCTTTTCAATTATTTGTAATTTTGTTATTATTATTATTACTAGCTGTCTAAAATACATTAGATTTAGCCCTTAGATGTACCCATTAATGAGATATTTCAACTTTAAATTTTTTTTATTTTATTTTTATTTTATTTTATGTTACAAATTATCATGGACATCTCCCCTCTAACATCCTAATGAGTACAATATTTCAGTATAGCCTGAGACCATTTGATATGGTCAAGTTAACTGATGCAACTTGTTACGATAGCTCAACGATTGCTGTAACCAGTACTAACTTTATATTTTATTTATTTAGTTGTTGTTTTTTCACAAATAGTGTCTCAAATAACTAATGTAGCATGTTGGCTCACATTTTACCACATTTTTATTCATCTGTGATTTTATTTAAATTTATTTAGTTGTTTGTTATTTCTCAAATGATGTTTCAACTATAATTTTTTTAACTGATGTACCATGTTAGCTCACATTTTTGCAAGTCGGTATTCATCTGTGATTTAATTTTAATTAGTTTAATTTTATTTTATTTTGTTTTTTTTTTTTACCTCATTTCATTTTCCAAAAGATCTTGACCTTAGCCCTTAAACATTCCCATGAATAAAATATGTGAGCATCAACTGATTTAATATGAACTGCCATGTTTACCGACGCACCAAGACAATCCATAGATATTAATAAAATATGAATAAATATCAATATAACCATGTTTTCATTGTGCAATTTGTTTTCTGATTCAATACATTCACGTCCGCCTCAGTAAATCCTATAGTTTTTAGCGTTATCATAGTGTAGCTTGTCTTTCCCGGTAAGTAGTCTGTGTTTTCATGTGCTGAAAACACAGCTCTGCTTGTGTTTGTGCTTCACGTCTGATCCTCGTTCGTTTTCATCTCGTGGCTTCCATTTGTGTGTGGTTACCTTGTAAATAAATGTGCTATGAGCTGAATATTGAGATTATTTTAACCGTTCCAAGTGCAAATTCTCTGTTGAAATATGTGCATGAATATAAACAGAACGAGCCTTGTAGTTAACGTTCTGAACAAGACTGCTGAAGTTCCATACAAAGAGAGTTAATTACGTCTTTGAATAAGCATGCTGGGTTCATTTCCATGTGAGTAATGATTGCCTCGCTTCAGATTGACGCTGTATGTAATGTATAATGTGTGTGGGTAACACATGGAATGAAGCCTGTTTGACATTCTATGTGAAGAGCCTCCACATTATAGGGGGATTTCACTAAAGAAATCAGCTGTTTATTTGCACATATTTATCATCTTTAGAGATTCTGATTTATGCTAATCAGGTAATGGCGCAAGCATGCCCTCAAAATCTGCTAGGATGTAAATCAAATAACCATAATCTGGCGTACTTTTCAGGCACTAAAAAATGATTTAACACTCGCCTCTTTAAAATGTGCAAAATGGACTTGTCTACATTCCGCATTTGGAAATACGGTATAATGCTCTGCGCTATCGCTTGATAATCATTTGATGAATTAACGATGTCTTTATTGATATAAAATGTACAGAAACAAATAAAACTCTGTCATCCACTCCAGGCAGAGGTACAGTCTAAAAATATAGACCATTTCAATATGGCGATGTCATTGGCCTATGAATATGTCCTGCTTGTTGTCAAACTATTTTATATCTGTAACAAAAGGCGCTTCAATACCTTGATGTTATAACAGCTATCATTCTATCTAACATTATTTATCAATATGTGGATTTTTTTTTCTATAGCTCAGAAGCTATTACAATTTAAAATGTAAAACAGGAAATATGTTAGAACAGTTGATATTGTTTACATCCCTGAAAATGGTCTACATGCTAATTTACATTTAAAAGGGGTGTGTTTGCACTAATATGCATGATTTAAATAAATAGTTAACATGTAAATTACACAATCTTCTATCAATTAACCCTTATGTCATTTTAAACCTGTTTGACTTTCTACTTTCCTTCTTTACGTGAATTTTTGTTCATGTAATGAATTTTACTGAAATCCAGGGTTAGTTTGGACCTCACTGCTCTTCATTGACTGTTTGGCAAAAAGCAGTTGAACAAATTCAAAACATTCTAATAAAAAATCAGTCACCTATTGTGCGTGTTTATAAAGACAAGGAGGTTAAGAAATGATGACAGAACATTGTTTTTGGCGGACTCATAATTTTAATGATACTTTACAAATATGTTGAATTAAGGTTCAACCTCATTGACAGATTTGTTTAATTTCATTAGAAATTCAAACATTCACAAGTTTTTGCACACATCTCTCACAGTTCAAGGTGATCTCCTTGAAGGTTGACACAATGAAAGCTATTGAGCTTGAAAGTGTTTTCTGTGTGAGCTGAGTTTTCATACATTAGCTTTTAAATGTTGAATTTCAACTAAATGTCACTACGAGATCACCTTAATTTTTGATTAAGGTGATTTGATTTTGAAGGATAATTTTACAATTTTTTTGTGAATTCACCCTTTTGTGGTTCTATGGGTTAATATAGCCTGTGTCTATACAGCCTATTTGTAGCCATTGGCTCTGTAAAAATTGCATTTGGCTCTGTAAAAAAAGTTTAATGTTTAAAATTGTTCATTTGTCTAAAAGTTAAATGTCTGTAGTCATTTACTCACTTTGTCATTTCAATCGTGTAAACTAATGAAGTAAATGAAGACAATTTAAAGAGTCTGTTCACCCAAAAAATAACTCTGATATTTTTAAATATCAAATAATCTGTTCATAATATAAAAAAATAAATCCACAAAATTGAATTGAGCATTTATTATTTTGAAGAGACATGATCGGTTTGCATTATGAACATATTACATGTTTTGCCTTTTTGAGCTCAGTAACAAAAGAAGTTTTTTCTTAATAACTAGTGAAAACTAGGTTGCTGGTCAGCAGTGGGCGCTCAACCTGTGGAATGCATGGGTCCTAATGCCCCAGTAAAGCGAAGGGGACACTATACTTTCATTGGGTGCTGTCTTTTGGATGAGACGTTCAACCGAGGTCCAGACTGTGGTCCTCTGTGGTCATAAAAAATCCCATGACACTTCTCGTAAAGAGTAGGGGTGTAACCCCGGTGTCCTGGCCAAATTCCCTCCATTGACCCTTACCAATAATGGCCTCCCAATCATCCCCATCTACCGAATTGGCTATATCTCTGTCTCTCTACTCCACCAATAGCTGGTTTGTGGTGAGCGCACTGGCACCATTGTCCTGTGACTGCTGTCACATTATTCAAGTGGATGCTGCACACTTTTGGTGGTATGCAAAGACCCCCTCATGATTGTGAAGTGCTTTGGTTGGATGGCCATACATGATAAATGCGCTATACAAATAACTTTACTTACTTACTTACTTACTTACTTACTTACTTACTTACTTACTTACTTAAAACAAGTAAAATAATGGAGTAAGCAAATAAATATTATGTCAAAAGGAAAAACAAAACTATTTTGCTTACCCCATTGGCAGATTATTTTGGTTGTTTTAAGGAAAAAACTCAACTTAATTTTGACATATTATTTCTTCTAACAAGACAATATTTTCTGCTTGTCTAGAAAATGCTTCTTGATTTAAGAAAATTTAGATATTTGGACTAAAAACAAGACAAAAACTAAAGCAAAAACTTTTTTGCAGTATAGTTGACATATCTTTCAGTTTTCATAGACTTTGACGGAGTGAAATTTCTCAGATTTCATTAAAAATGTTTTCATTCGTCATTCAAAGATGAACAAATTTATTACAAATTTGGAACAACACTAATGTGATGAAACAATGACAGAATTTTAATTTAAACAAAACCTTTAACTCTGATTAACAGTGGCATCATTCTGTTTTAACCTTCTCCTCCTCTATTCTAAAGAAACAAGCTCAGGTTTGGGCACTGGCGCTATCGTGGGCATCCTCATTGTGGTCTTCATCCTGCTCCTCTTCGGCGTAGACGTCACTTGCTACTTCCTGAACAAGTGTGGCCTTCTCATGTGCATCGCTGTCAATTTCTGCGGCAAGTCTGGGCCTTCAGCCAAGAGCAAGGATATCGAGGAGGGAAAAGCTGCCTTCACGTAAGTCTGTCTTCTCCTTCCCCTCTCATCTGCGTGTGTTTTCCCTTGTCCGATAACGTCATCCATCACCGCTCCGCCGTCATTATCGGCCACATCAGCTCTACAGGAGGGCTTGAGGCAGGCATGATTGTGACATATCTAGCTCTATGAATGAGAATGATGTGAATATTGGCTCATGGCAGCAGTGTTGAGATAAGAGGAGAGGTGCATGATGGTTAAGAATGAGAAGAAGGTGCCTCTGGATTTAGTAGCTCTCATGGTTTTTCTCTTTTTTTTTCAATAGAAACTGGCATATCTACATTTTTATGTCATTTAATAGAACCGAAGGGCTCTAGGGTATAGGTTTTGAAGGTCAGGGTAGCAGTTTTGATTTCTACTTACTTTTTACTCTCTTTTTTTAGATTTTTGGTTACACTTTATTTTAAGATGACATAGTTACAGTGTAATTGTTGAGTAATATTAATTAATCACATGTACTTACAACATGGTTGGGGTCAGTGCTTAATTTAAGCCGGATCCTGTTTCGGAAAAAGTCAGATATTCCTGTTTTACATTTTGAACTGATCAGGCATTAACTTTTGCATGGTGAATACCTTTATGTGTGTGTGTGAGAGAGAGAGAGAGAGAGAGAGAGAGAGAGCGAGACAGAGAGAGAGAGAGAGAGAATGTGAATGAGACAGAGTGAAAAACAGCAAGCAAAGCTCACATAAGGGTAGTCACTTTCGACCAATCAGCTTTCTTACATTTATAATCACTCTCATTAGTTGTTGATTATTGTTTCGCACAAAGTGAGCAGCCAAAATAAATAATGACATAGTGGCCTACATAAATTTTATTTGTATTTTCAAAAGGCCAGAGGCAGTCAAGCATATATTATTATTTTAAACCTTGAGTAAATGTGATGATGAGCCTGATCAGAAGAGATTTTAAGAAGATGAAACTGCAGTCATGGATCAGGATAGCAGGAGACAGAAGCTAAGCAATCTTAGGTCAGCTAGACAACATGACAGAAGAGGTAACTGTAAGCTCTTTAAGATTAGACAGGGTGAGTGGCTTTTGCTTGGCGCATAATAGTGAAGTAAACTGAATGTCAGCGGAGTTAGTAATCTGAATAGTTATGTTTTATATGATTTATGTTTGTAACTACTTTTTTTTACCCTTGGTTGATCCATAATGTTATATTGCACAAAATAATTAAAGACCGTTCAGAAATTTGATGCTTTTTTCGATATAACCGCTTAGTGACGTCATGTTCTGGGGAAAACTGAAATTGCGTGGCGGATGTCGGTCATAGTAACTTATACAACACAAATGGATTAAGATAACAAATCAAAGTGGATTGAACAAAAAACAATTAAGTTGTCCCATACAAATCTCAAGAATTGTGTAGTTTCAGCTCATTTTAAATAAGTACTTTAAGTGTATTATGTTTCTTTACTTGTAATGCCAGCCCCTTCACAAATGATATATGTCAAAAATGTTGAGTTAAAAAGCTTTTTATTTCATTTTATTATAAGTCATTTTCGTATAAGTCTGGTACAATAAAAAAATCAAAGATCAAAACCTGTTGTCAGCAGCAAACATTCATCATTGTCAGCAAAAGGTTCATAAAGCTTTTTTGCTTTTGTGCGGATAAAGTTGGGAAAAGGAAAAAGGTTCTTTTTCCTGCAGTCGCTGATCCAAAAAGCGAAAGGTGACTCCATGCTTAAGGGGATGCGCCGTGCACATGACAGTTGGAAGTAAAACACACCGGATGCCCACACTCACATTTTAGTTAAAATGAAATTATTCAGATGGAGCTCTGTGGTGTGGCAGAAATATGAAGTCCTGAGTCGTAGCTGAGTCGTAGCTGGGCCACCGACTTGCGGCGCCGATAGAAACTTATATCTACATGTCACAGCGTGGCAAGGCGCACACGGTGTGCGACCCCCTTTTACGATGGTCACAAGAAAAAAAATCTGGGAAACTGCGAGACCGCGAAAGGTGAACTGCTTTAAAGCGAAGGGACCACTTTATACATTTTTATTTTTTACTTGCTCTGCCTTTTTTTACACAAATTATACATTTCAAACAAATAAAGAAAAAAATAACTTTTTAGCACCAAATAATTTTCAAGAAATGTTCGTTTTTCATTACATTTCTCACTTTAACTCTACAGCAGCTTAAAATAATATAAACACTCTTTTGCAAGAAAATGCCACATGTTGCACATACTGATTTATTAATTATCTTTAGTCATTTAACTGATGCTGTTAATTTTTACTTCCTGCATGTTAGCTACTATATTCGCTACATGTTTACAAGCCATGCAACCGCATCGCATTTACTTAATTTACTCTGCTATTATCTTTTTCAGTAAGGATGAATCTAAGGAGCCTATTGTGGAGGTAAGAACTGAAGAAGAGCGCACACCAAACCACGAGGGAGGAGGCCCAACTGAACCCAACGAGACCACCCCTCTGACCGACCCCGAGTGAGTCCTCAATAAACACACACACCACAACCACACTCTTGCCATCCCTTCAGATTATTAACACCTACTTAACAGTCTGTCCAGATACCATACACTTGTATGATTTTGACCTAACATGCTGTGTTTTATTTTGAAATGCATGTTGGACTTACATATGTATGTGTGTTTTGCCTTGGCCTTCCTTCCCTCCTTCTTTTCTCCTTCTTTATGTGGCTCTTTCTCCCTGTTTCTCCTCTTTCTGTGCTCCTGCTGTCCTCACAGGCACGCTGCTGACACCACAGCAACAGTAGTGGACTTGCTTCCCTCTGTAACCACTAACTCAGACCCCGGCACTGAAAGTCCGGCTAGCGATAGCACCACCCTTACCACCAGCACCGACCCTAAACCTACTCCCCAATCCAGCACCCCCAAACCTAGCGTCACCTCTCCCACCTCCCCTCCTCAAGCCGTGGCCCCTCTGGTGGACCTGAGTGAAACACCCTCCAAACAGACCTCAAAGTCCTTAGATGATTCAAGCCCCGCAGAAGTGGCCAGAGCCGATGGCCAGAGCCCGGCTGAGCCGGCCAAAGCCCCCCAAAGTAAGGACTCTCAGGTACAAGCAGGATCCCACCAGACCACAGATAGTGACCCTGCCAAGAATTCCAGCGACTCCTCCAGCGCACCGTCCGCACCCAACCAGGACGAGTATGGCCACCTTTAGATGTTTAGTTGTGTTTGTGTCCCTCTCCTTAACCATCCCCACTCTCTCACTGTTTTCTGTTTTCTTCACCACCCTCTTTCTTCTCTTCTTATTTTTATTGATTTTCTGGAAGGTTGGTAGCAGGCATATAGAATATAGTAAGTTTTTAAGGGAGGCACAATTTAGAGACTACTTGTAGCTCAAGTGCTAGAGTTTGGTGCTTGTAGAGCCAAGGTTGGGGATTCCAAAAACGTGTATGACATTCTTTAATAGCAGAAAACATAGTAGTAGTAAAACTCAAAAAAATATAGTAATAGTAACAGTAATACAATAATATATATATATATATATATATATATATATATATATATATATATATATATATATATATATATATATATATACCTTCACCGGCCACTTTATTAGGTATACCTCTCCAACTGCATGTTAACGCAAATGTCTAATCAGCCAATCACATGGCAGCAACTCGACTCATTTAGGCATATAGACACGATCAAGACGATCTGCTGCAGGTCAAACCGAGCATTAGAATGGGGAAGAAAGGTGATTTAAGTGACTTTGAATGTGGCATGATTGTTGTTGGCAGACGAGCTGTCTGAGTATTTAAGAAACTGCTGATCTTTGATCATAATTTGAAACTTTGATTTTTATGCACAGCCATCACTAGGGTTTATAGAGATTCGTCCAATAAGACAAAATATCCAGTGAGCGGCAGTTCTCTGGGATCAAATGCCTTGTTGATGCCAGAGGTCAGAGGAGAATGGCCAGGCTGGTTCAAGATTATAGAAAGGCAATAGTAACTCAAATAAGCACTCGTTACAACCAAGGTATGCAGAACAGCATCTCTGAATGCAAAACACGTCAAACCTTGAGGCAGATGGGCTACAGCAGCAGAAGACCACACTAGATGTCACTCTTGTCAGCTAAGAACAAGAAACTGAGGCTACAATTCACACAGGCTTCTCAAAATTGGACAATAGAAGTATATGTTCCTCTTTTATGCTTCCACTGCCTTAAAATATTCCTGCTAGCTGTTTGAGCAGAAAATATAGATACGCAGTCATAGTTGAACACAAATTACTAGCCCTTTTGTGAAATTGTGATTAATTTTTTTAATATTTCCAAAGTAATGTTTAACAGAGCAAGAATGCTTATATTTGTATGTCCTTTATTTGGAGAAGGACGTTTCTTTAGTTTAGCTGGAATAATATATATAAATTTAAAAAACAGGGCGGCATGGTGGCACAGTGGTTAGCACTCACAGCAAGAATGGTGCTGGTTCAAGTCCTGGTTGGACCAGTTAGCATTTTTGTGTGGAGTTTGCATGTTTTCCCTTTGTTGGCATGGGTTTCCTCCAGGTGCTCCCGTTCCCCCCACAAGTCCAGAGACATGCACTAAAGGTGAATAGGATTAACTAATTTGGCCGTGGTGAATGAGTGTTTCCCAGTACTGGATTGCGGCTTGAAGGGCATACGCTGTGTAAAACATATGCCAGAATAATTGGTGGTTCATTTCAATGTGGCGACCCCTGATAAATCAGAGACTAAGCCGAAGGAAAATAAACGAATGAATGAATTAAATAATTAATTTGAAAAAAAAGGACCTTTTAAGGCTGTTGTTTGTTTTTTGATTGGCTACAGAAGAAACCACGTTTGTGCAATAATTAACCTAATTTGCCTAGTTAACCTAATTAAGCCTTTAAATTGCTCTTTAATCTAAAAACTAGCTTCTTGCAAAATAACAAGTAAATTATTATGTACTGTCATCTTGGCAAAGACAAATTAAATTAGTTATTAGAAATAATTTAGAACTAGTATGTTTACTACAGATTTTACCACAAGATTTTTCATATATATTTCTTCATTTTACAATCCCTATATATATATATATATATCTTCTCACTTCTTGATAAAATATCAGAATTTCCCTGTATTCCATTTGGTATTCAAATGGCTTGTTTTACTGCAAGTTATTTGCACCTCTGTGAAATCCAGTTCAGTGGTGGCGCTTCAAAGGTGCACCAGTTTTATAAATGTGTAAAATCAGTTTTGTTTTTGTCGCAGCAAGCTAATTGATTCCTCCATTATCGCCGGCAGAGTGTCGAGACGATCGGCAGTGGCAAATGGCACAATTCCACAAGCTGATGATTTTAAATGATGGCTTTCAAAGCTGAAAAGGACAGTGAGAAATAAATTAGCAGCCTTAATGTGCTATTGAAAAGCAAGCATCTTAGAGAAGCCTAATGCATGATCATTGTAATTACATTAACACGGCAGACGAGGTGCGGTGTCATTTGTGGCCCCGTGGGTGAAACGACCAACTTCAAAATGGCCAGTTGATGTACTGATCTAGACAGGGTTATTGTTTAGAGCAGAACTAAAGGAAAAAAAACAGCCATGAATAATATATTTTTATTAAAGCCACACAGCAGACAGCCATAATTTAAAATCAGCCAGCCATTATTTCACATTCTTTTTAAATATATTAAAATAGAAGATTAAACAGAAAATAAAACCAAATTCTAAAAGGGTACATTTTTTTGCATTAAATAACAAAAAGGTACAATGTTTTCATATATGTTAATATTATTATTTTAACTTTAAAAGAAACCAGTATTTGGTGGAATAATTCTATTCTGATTTTCAATCATATCAAATTAAAGCACCTTTTTTTACCAATTGTCAGTTTCTGGAAAAATGTTGTCAGAATAAAAATATTTTAATTTAATATTTGTTTAATTTGAATGAAATGTCATCATACCTTTATAGAATAAAACAACTTTTAACATTTTACTTAACCCAATTGTCCTATATAAATCTTTCTTAAACATTCCATACACTGTTGACGACAACATTTTTAGCATTTTAAAAATAATTAATTATTTTTTAAATAGTGATGTTTAATTGCTGTTTAATAAAGGCTTTTTGTGTTAAAAACTAGTTTCTTTGTTTTTACCATGATGACAGTACATTATATGTATTAAATATTTTACACATATTAATTAAACTTATTTATATTAAATATTTATTTTTCAAGATAAGAGTATTTGGCTTTAGGTAATATTTAAATGCCTAACTAGGTTAATTATGTTACTAAATAAGTTAAATAACATGGTTTGTTCTGACCTTAGCAGTCTTAGTTATTTTAGGTTGTCTGGAATATATATATATATATATATATATATATATATATATATATATATATATATATATATATATATATATATATATATATATATATATATATATATATATTTTTTTTTATATATATATATATATATATATATATATATATATATATATATATATATATATATATATATATATATATATATTCCAGACAACATAAAATAACTAAGACTTTCTCCAGTATTTATAAAGTTAGCTCCATAAATATTTGGACATCAACACAATTTAACATTTTTGGCTCTATACACCAACACAATCGATGATTTGAAATTAAACGAACAAGATGTGCTTTAACTATAGACTGTCAGCTTTAATTTGAAGATATTTACATCCAAATCAGGTGAACAGTGTAAGAATTACAACAGTTTGCATATGTGCCTCCTACTTGTTAAGGGTCCAAAAGTATTTGGACAGAATAATAATCATAAATCAAACTTTCACTGTTTAATACTTGGTTGCAAATCCTTTGCAGTCAATTACAGCCTGAAGTCTGGAACGCATGGACATCAGCAGACACTGGGTTTTATTATTGGTGATGCTCTGCCAGGCTTACAGCAACTGTCTTCAGTTCCAGCTTGTTTTGGGGGCATTTTCCCTTTTAGTTATGTCTTCAGTAAGTGAAATGCAAGCTCAATCAGATTCAGGTCAGGTGACTGATTTGGCCATTGCATAACATTCCACTTCTTTCCCTTCAAAGTCTTCTCTTCATCGTTGACTTTCACACACATACACCTAGTGTTCTTGATCTGGCCCACTGTTATGAAGGGTGTTTTCTTTATCAGAGAAAGAAATCTTTGGTCGTCCACCAAAGTTGTCTTCGTGGTCCTCCAGGTCTTTTGGTGTTTTTAAGCTCACTGGGGCATTCTTTCTTTTAAAAATGGTCCAAACAGTTGTTTTGGCCACGCCTAATGTTTTTGCTATCTTTCTGATGGGTTTGTTTTGGGTTTTTTTAGCCTAATGATGGCTTGCTTGACTGATAGTGACAGTTCTTTGGATCTCATCTTGAGAGTTGACAACAGATTCCAAATAGCACACTTGAAATGAACTCTGGACCTTTTATCTGCTCATTGTACTTGGAATAATGAGTGAATAACACACACCTGGCCATGGAACAGCTTAGAACCCAATATTCCAATTACCTTTGGAACCTTAACAAGTGAGAGGCACATTTGCAAACTTTTGTAATTACTACACCGTTCACCTGATTTGGATGTAAATACCCTCCAATTAAAGTTGAGAATCTGAAGTTAAAGCACATCTTGTTTGTCTCATTCCAAATAGATTGTGTTGGTGTGTTATGTGTCAAATAGGTCCAAATATTTATGGACCTAACTGTAAATATGTAATAAGAACTAATGTAAGTGTAAAACATTTGCTCTATTAAACATTACTTGGGGAACTTTGAAAAAGATTTCACAGAAGGGCCAATCATTTTGTCTTTAAAGCTACTTCTACCAGCATTCAACTGCTTACGAAAATAATGTGAAACATTGTGTAGATGACACAAATGAAATTAGAGTTTTATTTTGTTGATTCAAACAGCCTCAAACAAATCTCCTGAAAATCCTCCAAAGATTCCCTGCCATGAACTTTGCAAAGTTTGCCAAATCCAGCCAGCCCTTGTTCTCCATCTGACACAAGATGTGAGTGGATCCGCTCCATGGCTCTGAATCATAAATGCACCAGAATTGCCAGAATGATATGAGTTACAAGTGTTTTATAGCACATTTTATTGTTCCCAAGCACTGCAGTATGCAACATTTTTGTTAAAACTGTTATAAATCTAGTGCAAATTTCATCTGCAATATACAAAATGTACATAAATTAAATAACCCTGCTTCTCAGTGGCTGGAGCCACGCTGAGAGCCTCGGCTCAGCGCCTCAGAATAGCAGTGCTTTCAATGGTGCATATTACAAAATTAAAGGAACATTTCACATCTGACAGCTTCAGTCCTGCTAGCTTTGTGGAAGTGCCTAATGGAGCCCGAAGCAGCAGCGTCTCCAGACTCGTGCGAATCAGCCTCCTTGCTAGCAAACACGCTCCTCGCTCTATTGCGAAGTACAGAGAAAATCGTCTCTTAAACACTCAGCCAAGACTTCCAGCAGGGAATTAGCAGTAGCATGCCGTTTGTTAAATATTTACCAGAGACTTTGTTTTCCCCACTTCCATTTGTGCTCTGTAGTTTGCACTTTCTATGTATGGCCCGTCAGCACGTCAGGCTTGTTCTCTCTGCATCAGCCCGGCTCAGTTGTCTAATTTGAGCAGAAACACTCCAGGGAAGTCGCTTCTCATAGACTGCCACCTGGGCTCGTTGGCTCCGTCTGTAGATTTTCGGCTACCTGAGCGATTTCCTGGTCTTCACAGAACATGCAGAATATCAATGGTGCTTGATCTGCCATCTTTAGACTCTCAAGACACCATAAGTCAGAATATTTTTTTCCTCTTTCAAGAATGAGAGTTCACGCTTTTGAAGACGCTCGCCGTGAATGCGAACTGACAAATGATGGATCGCGTTTGTCCTGTTCTTCTAAGGTCCTGCTGGCTCAGAAGAATAATGATGTTTTTGTGTCTGCGGCAGTCGCTCCCCGGGACTCGGCACAGTTGGCCGCTCTTTATAAGAGTCCAGAATGTGATCAGATAGCTTTATTGTGATGAGCGTAATGACATTCGGCCAGGGGACAAACAGATCAGACCTCGGACACTGACAAAGCAGCTTGTTCTTGTGTGGTACTAGCGAGATCATGTAGATTGTAAGGCAAGACACCCTATGCCTTTTATTTCCTCCACAAAGCCTCTCTGTGCCTCTGCTGTTACTGAGAGAGCTTAGCCAGGTTTGGTGGGAAAATGTGCTGCAAAACTCCTAAAACGTACATTATGTACAATAAGCTCTAAATTTTATGAACTTTTATTATTTTTATGCAAATAATGATTTGATTACAGGGCAGATTATCAATTAAAATGGAGTTATTATGCACATCTTTACAGTGTTTTAACATAGATGTGTGTCCACAGTTTGTGTACACATCCAGCATTTATTAGGCAAATTCACCCACTCCTTTTTTTATAATCCTCATCAATCAGAAACAATATGGGAAAATATTGCAGATTCCCCCTACTGTGACATCACTTTATTTTATGTAGACACTTGTGGTGTTGTCAGCCTTTGCCATTTTATTATTTGGGGACACAAACACATTAACTTTATTATAACTGACTTTAATATTATGGGCTTTATTTAAAAAATCTAGGTACAAAGACTAAAGTGCATGGCGCAAAAGCATTAAGGGTGTGTCCGAATCAACTTCTATGTAAAATACACTCTGTGCCCAACGCATGGTCTAACAGGTTGTGCTTATTCTGTTAATGAGTTATGGCTGTGTTTTGAGCATAACCTGCATTAAACCAATCTCCCATTGCCTTTAAGAGTCAGTTGCAACACACCATGGCAGATTTGCTATTTACTTTGTAAGTTAATAAACTAAACACTTCACTAACAAGAAAACAGTTAAACAGATCATCTGCAGTGCAAGAATAAAGAACAAGTCTCCTTCATTCGGCCTCTTCACATTCTATTTATTTTACTTTTACTCTTTACTCCTTAACATTAATGCTCAAGGAAATAGTGTTTTGCACACTCCGCTGAAGATATCCATTAGCCTACATAAATAATTTAGTTTATTAAGCATAAAGATTTGTTTCAAAACTATTTCTAAATTCAGTTCTAACTTCCAGCACACAAATAAATGAACAATAATAACAAAGTTTGGTCAAAAAGTTATATCCAAACACAAGTCTTATTCTTATGTCCTATACGAGGATGAATTCATCTCCAAAACCTGACAGGTGAACAAATCTAAATTGTTTTTATTAAAACAAATATAAATATGAATATAATAAATAATAATAATAATAACCTTAAACAAATTTTCATGAATAAACTGAAAAAAAGACCCCCCGAGATGAGGCATGGAGGTAGTGGTTTTATATTTATGTTTTTATATTTATATTTAATAATTTTTATTACATTTGAATACTTAATTTTCATAATTAAAGATATTTGTGTGTTGCTGTACTTCTTGTGTGTATTAAGCAATGTGTACGCATTTGGACATTTGCATTTAATTAACTGTGTTGGACTTTAGACCAGCTTTTAGTTGGTCAATTTCAGTTCCTCAAATTAGCAACACACCGACAATGCGCCTTAACACACCTCCTTTATAGACCAGCATGCCCATAAGTCCACAAAGTAGCGCAAATGGATTTTCTATTTAAACTATGTGGCGCAAAACGTGAAAATTAATGTTGCACTGGTCTAAAAAAAGCAACAAATCTATTCAAACACATCTTGCACCTTATTATGCCAGGTGTATGATAGGCTACTGTAAGTTTCAAGATTTAAATCAATTAGACATGCTTTTTGATTACTAGTTTGAATAATTTAAAATTGAAAAAAAAATTAATTTGGAGGGGAAAAAAAGAACTTCAATTCCTTTAATGAATGTTCCTTTTTACACTAGATCAATGGTCTCAAATTCAATTCCTGGTGGGCCACAACTCCAACCACCTCCAACTTACACCTCCTTATAGTTTATAGTAGTCTTGGACACCTTGAATAATTGGATCAACTGTGCTTGATTAGGGTTGGAGCAAAACTGTGCAGTGTTGCGGCCCTCTAGTAATCGAGTATGAACATGACATGAAAACAAATACATATAAAATTTTATTACAAACATGTATGGAGAGTGCGTAGTTACAAAAAAAAAAAAGCCCAAAAACTATGTAAAAACCATGTAAAATGGCATTATTGCTTTAGCAAATTCATTTTTATTCATAGTATTTGACACTATTGGTTACACTGTAAAAGCGGTTTATTACTTTTCTTGAAACAATGAATAAACCTGTGGCCGACAAACTGACTTTACTTAAAGTGAAAAAAGAGCAAATTAGGTTCAACTTCATTTTATAACTATGCACATAGTTTATTTATTTAATAATAAAGACAATTTTAAGTTTACATTTAAGTCAACTAATCACTTTAAAAGCAACATTTTTACTTTTTGTTTTGTTTTATAAAGTCTACTACTCGCTTTTTACATTGTGGATTCATGATGTAATTTAGTAGTAAGTGATGCAAAATTTATAAATAGGATTATGCATTAAACTTTTTTTCTCCACTCACTTTTTATTTGATTTGAATGATTTAACATACCATATGAAAATGTTGCAACAATCATGTTTATCCCCTAGCCAAAATATATTCTGCAAGCGAATGTAACACATGGGGGCTCGTCCGGGATAGGGCTATTTTATAAGGAAGCTGGGCAAATTTTAACTCCACTCACTATACATTTTACTTTAAAACTGTAGAGAAACACGCAGTAATACCACCAAAAATATCACCACATTTCTTTTCATAAGCCTGTACTGGAGAGAAAATAGCAGCAGTGCTGGTGGTCCCACATCACAGTGTGAAAGAAGTCGCAAACTGCTGTCGCTGTCCAGGCATGTTTGACAGATATAATGAGCAGTCATTGAGCTGATATCAGCCCCTCAGCAGGGCAGGTGGACTAAAAATAGGACAGAAGGGGACATGTTAGAAATGCGACAGGGAATGTCCCTCTCCATACCCTGCCAGCAGAGCTCATCTTTAATTTTCCTGGTTCATTATGCATTTATGAATGATTTGGCACACCAGTACAGTCAATTCCATTACAGGAATTATCAGCGCTCGGGAAGAATCAGCCTACCGCGAAATAATTTAAGTAAACTTCCCTCTTTTTTTTTTCAAGGCCCACTATGTGCTCTGTCAGCTCCCTTGAGAGCACATGTCTATGTGCCTGTAAAATATTCAGTAATAGGCAGTTTGCGGCGGATGATTTTCATTTATTTTTCAATTTATTATTTATTATTATGCTTTTTTTCCCTCCAGCCCGAAATCAAGAGACAAACGCTGTGTGTATCAACAAACTATTACACAGTAAATAAGCGCAGAGGGAGAGGTTAACATTTATGTAGTTTTATGAGGATTGTCTCCGCAGCAGAAGATCTCTCTGCATCAGTGATATGCAGTTATTGTTCACCTCCAGCTTTTTCCTATTTAGAAGATTATCCATCATATGAATCATACCTGCATGCACTGTTCCTGTCTTCATACATGCTCATGCTCATTAATAATGTATGTTATGTAATGAAATTACTCGGCTTCACTGAAGTATGTTCCCTCACCCCAAAATGATCAGTTATTGTGCCTATTGTTGTTTCAAACCTGGATAAGCTTTATTTATTCTGTAGATCATAAATGAAATAATGTCTGTGGTAAATCCAACTTAGAAGCCTAAAAAAGAATGCAAGAATTGTAAAAAGTGACCATATTATATATGAGCTGGTTAAAAATCTATTTAAATATGTGACGATTCAAACTGATAAAAATGTTTAACGAATGTCGATACATTTTTTTGAAAAGAGGGGGCGCTGTATTTACAATTCACAAATTCGCTATCACAGCGGTAAAGTGTGCCAGATAAACACATAGGGCTCTATTTTGACTATCCATGTGCAAAGCACAGGGAGCAAAAGCATAAAGGGCGTGTCCGTATCCAATTTTACTATTTTTAAGGACGGAAAAATCCGCTTTGCACCGTGGCGTTTGATCTAACAGGGTTGAGATTATTCCAATGAGTTTTAAGTGTTTTTTGAGTATAAACAAATCAGAGTCTCATCTCCCATTCCTTTTAAGAGTCAGTTGTGTTCCGCCATGGTGCATTTACTATTTACTTGATGGACTTTGTACAGAGCATCTGCAGCGGGAGAATCCTCCTCATTCTTTACTTTCACTGTCACTCTCGTGGATAGGGAAACGTGTTGTACGCAGAGATCCATTAGCCTATACATAATTAATTTAGCTTGTTAACGCAAAGATTTATTTTAAAACTATTTCTAAATTCAGTCCTAATTTCCAGCAAACGAATAAATGAACAATAATAACAACGTGTGGTCAAACAACTGAGTTATAGCCTAATACACATGTTGTGCCCCATAGGGTCTTAAACCTGACAGGTGGGCAAATCTCAGCTTGTTTTTAATAAAACAAATATAAATATGCATATAATAAATACTACTAATAATAATAATAACATAATACAAAAGCAAATTGTCATAAATAAGCTAAAAAAACTAGATGAAGAAGGCATGGTATGGCAGGTTTTTATATTTATGTAGACTAAAAAATAATAATTTTTGTAACATTTTAAACCTTTAATTATTTTTCTTTTGTAAAGGTATTTGCGTTTTGCTCTACATCCTGTGTGTATTAAGCAATGTTTAAGCGAGGCGCACAACTAAGCTGTAATCATGTAGTCTATTAAAAGGTTACTGTAATCTGATTGTGTTAATTTCAAAATGCAATCTAGTCTAATTATGAGTACTAAAGTGATTCATTCTTCTGTGGCGACCCTAGATAAAGATGGGAATGAATATAAGAAGAATGATTGAGTATTACAGTTTCTAATCTAATTATGTAATCTAGATTAATTGTAATCATGTATTACCAAGCACTGGAAATATGACAAAAAGTTGTTTTTTTATCACCAAAATAGCATTGTAGAATGATTTCTGAATGATTACATGTAAAAAAAATGAACTCTTGATCAATGGCTGTAGACATAAGAATCAGTACTAATTCATGATTAAAATCAATCTAAAGAAATTAAGTACAAAACTATTGTAACTTCTCTCAATACCAAGGAAAAATGTGGCTGATGTCAAGATTTTTATATAACTTTTTTATGTGTCACTTTCATTATATTGGTCATTTTTGTTTTTGACTGACAAAAAGAAACATTTATGCAGGTTTGTAAGAACATAAGGGTGAACAAATTGACTTTTGGGTGAACCGATTCTTAAAAATAGTATAAAGAGAAGCAGCCAAACATAGATGTGAAAGGCTCTTCTAATGCACCTCTCTTTTTTTCTCTCCTCCAGCGGTAAAATCATTGTAGATGACAAAAGTAAAGCGCCGGAGACGGAGGTAAAGAAACCCCCGGCGGAGGTGAAGACAGTCCCCAATGAAGCCCCGCAGGCGAACGGCAACGAGAGCAAAGCATGATGGGAAATCAGCACGACAGTCGCAGACAGACAGCACCACACCACCACCACTTCTCAGATACAAGGCTTTCTTTTTTCAGTGTCTTCTTTGAGTTTCGCAGAACAAAACACATCTGTAGATGTATAGAGCACCTAAAGAGCTCGCACACTTGCCTTTGATTTTGTACTTTTCATTTGTTATCACTATTGAAATGTCGTTTCTTTCAAAAAACGCAAGAAGGAAAGATTCTTCACCTCTAGCACAGTCTCCTTGACCTCTGTGAGTAAGACCAGCATCTTTCAAGTACACTCAGTTTTTGTTTTTTTGAGGAAGAGAAATTTTGCTTTTACACATTCAGCCCAGCGAGATGTTTCAGTTAAGTCCCGTCTTATAACATGCAGTATTGCCATCATTATTGTCTGCCACATTCTTATTCTTTTGGGAACATTTTTAATGTTTTACTTGTGTTTAAATAATGTACAAAAACAACCGCCTTTTTATTTTATTTTTTTCACATGATTTTAGCGCTAGATTTTTAGCACGCTTGCTTTGCAGAATGATTCCAGCCCTGAGTATTCACAGCATTTTACTTTGATAAAACCTGCTGTTTGCTTCACAGAAGATTACACAAACTAAAGGTCTGAACTAGTGGTTAGGTTTGAAATAAAAATCGCCACTTTATTTTCTGTTTTACACATACTTTCATTTTACAACACATGCCGTTTTCTCTGAGCCTCAGGGTTCCTTCCATTTAGTTTTGGTTTTTAGAGCAGGATTGAGAGTCAAATAGGTCTCCCACAGTGATCTTTGCTTAAAAACGTCCCGCAAGTCCTTTAAAAAAACATTAGGAACAACTCGGAGCTCTTAGATATGGATCGAATGGCTCCTTGAGAGGATTCCGTACAAGAATTGCTGTGTTACTCGGAGAAACAGCTGTTGCATTCGTGGATTTACGAAAACATGAGGTGTTCATAATGCTTGCGGGAAGTCCCTTAAGATGTCTGACTGGTGCTCCGTTGTTTTAAAGGGTTAGTTTAACTTGAAATGAAAATTCTGTTATTGATTTATCCTCACGTCAGTCCAAACCTGTCTGTTCACCCAAATATCTGATGCTTCAAAATAAATGAAGAGATCAGTTTGTTTGTTATTTGAGCAGTTTGAAGTGTCAGAGTTTTAGGTTAACAGTCTTTCAATGGACGGACAAGCATCTCTGATTTGAGATGGAGATGAACAAAAATACAATGCAATTTAGTGGCTAATTTGTATTAGTTTGTATGATCATTTTAGCACCAATTGCTCATCCTTTAATGAGAGTTAGGGCTGGGGTTTGGGTGCATACTTCTTTGTTAAAATCGTACGTTTTTATATGAATGAAATCATTTGCATTTTTACAAATTAGTCACTTTTCTGAGAATATGTATAAATATGTTTTGAATATGAATATGTATGAAAATTTGTTTTGGGTTGCAAGCCCTTACAGTGCACAGGTGACAAACTCAGTTCTGGAGAGCCACATCTCTCCACAGTTTAGTTTTAACCCTAATTCAAGATTTCACACTTAGCTGATGATTGGTAATAAGCTTGTTTGGCATGCTGTCCCGGGAGAGAGCCCTGAGCTTATAAGATCCTCGAGCTCTGGGCTCCCTCCTGTTAGCAGGGCGAGAGGGGAGTTTGAGCTCAGGTAGATCTCGATGAACACCCCCGACTTATTTTTGGCTAATGGCTGTTATATAATGTCTGAGGAGAGATATACGGCTTACTAAGTTCTTGACTATAATGCCATTTTGGTATGTTCAACTTACTTAGGTTGTGTTTTTTGTACTGTGTGGGGAAGCCCGAGGAAAACCCAGGCGAGCACGGGGAAAACGGGCAAACACAGAAATGTCAGCTGGTTTAGTAGAGACTTTAACCAGAGACATTCTAGCTGTGAGGCAACAGTGCTAATCACTGGGCCGCCGTGTCGACCATCTAGAAAGGAGGGGGAGTAGGGGTGGGTGGAAACATGTAAGTTTTGCAGTTCGCTGCTTTGCAAAGTTCAAACTTGGTAACCTCTGCAAAATTACTTGACTGTGTGAGACAAATCGAGGATCAAAACATGACCTCTCTAGACAGAAATTTTAAATATGGACCAATCGCTCGCTTTTTAAATGTCTAATCATCTTATTTAATCCCGTCACTTTTTGCAGCGCCATACTACAGAATTTCGCATGCTCAAACTATAGTGTAACCGCAGCTTAATTAAGTTCTTCAGGCTTGCTTTAAACCTCCAGGTAAGTGTATTGAAGTAGGGTTGGAACTAAACTGTGCAGGGCTGCGGCCCTCAAAGAAATGAGTTTGATACCCCTGCCTTACGGGTTTGGGCATGACTTATGGATAAAACATTACAGAATAGTCTTTTTAATTTGCAACCTAACCATTAATTGGTAACTTCATTATTAATTGATAAACGTGACGTCAGAATGAAGTCGTACCCCTTCGATGGTAATAAAAAATGTTAATGTTTGTTGCTTTTTCTCAAATGTCTTAAATGGCCAAATTATTTCCGTTTTATTTAAGCCATAGTACTCCGGTGTGGATCGTAGCATAAAGAATATTCAGCCTGACTTTTGTTTTGTTTTTTGTACAGTGTTTCTCATTCTTTAGGCTGCAAGCTTGTGCACTGTGAATGCGTGAAAATTCCTAGTGTGAATACAGTGTGTTCTTTGTACTAGAAAAAAAATAAAGAAATAAAAAGTTTCCATAGGTTGTGAAAGCTGTAGCTGTTAGTTCAAATGATGTTCATCACGATAAGAAAAGAAAAACATTTTGAAAATACAAACAAAAATAAATAAATTAAACACAAACAAACATTGACTGCAGCAGAAGTCAAATACGGACACAAAAGGAGTTGGTGCCTTCAATATTAAACATCCTCTCGTATGCAGGCCTGGATGGGCCGCTACTCTCTCTGTGGCAACTTGGTCCAGATCTGTAAACTGTGAAAATAGTAAAAATAATACGTTTAGTTTTATGCTCAAACGTGTCGTCACTTGGTCTGAGGATGTAAATGGATCGTGGTTTTCTTAAAAACTTGAGTTCTCAAAATCTCGACAACATGCCTCTATTTAACTGATGCAAAATAAGACATGTATGTATATACATATATAAATATATTCACATACAAAACTGTCTCGATGCATTTCGTCTCATAGGCACCATCGAATTACAAAAATCTTTCCGTTCATTCCATTTGCCTTGTCATTTATTTTTAAACCTGAAATATGCATGTGATGTATTCTGAACTAGATGTCATCGGTGTTAAGGTTACGAATTGAATTGCTAAGTAACTGAAAATGTCAAAGGCTTTACCTGTTGTATCTGAATGTCAGTGAACTCATCATTTTGTATGTTCACTGTTTTTGCTTTCACTACTAGACGAACATGAAGTGCTTTTGTGGAGCTGGACGACATCACTTTTTAATAACTTTCATTGTTAAAGCTTAAAACAGATCTATAGCTCATGAACAAATATAATAATATATAGTTTCATGAACTATTTGAATGTAAACTTGTGTTCTGTTATAGGGATTGTTCATCAAAAAAAAGAACATATACTCACCCTGGAGTGTTTCCAAACATTTATGAGCTCTTTTTGTGTTGAGAATTTTGAAAACCAGTAGCAATTGATTTCCATATAAGGAAAACACATTTGGAAGTCAATGGTTACTGATTTCAAACATTCTTCAATATATGATGACTGAATGTTCATTTTTTGGTGAACTATCCCTTTAAGCATGTGTAATGTAATGATATTATTAACAATGAAAGTTATTACAAAACGTTTCCAGCTGAATTCAGGTCTAATAAACAAACAAGTTGTTTCTCTCCGTTTCATACTGCCATTTAATGTGGGACCAATTTGTTTACACAGTTTACCGCCGCAGTCGTACCATCAAGCCACTTTAAAGACAAAAAAGTCTGTTCCCAGATTCATTTAAAGCTCATCGTCTGACTAGATTACACTTGTTTGATGTGGAAAAGGTTTCTCTCATCATCTCTCTCATGTCAGACCTTTATACGACATCCATTTCTTCATCCCCTACTGAGAGGCCCTTCTCCCAGCTGACTGTATCCAGATTTCTACACTTCCAGCTCTCCCTCCCACTGCCACTGCTGTAAATACTAACCGACAACAAAATCTGACTTCATTCTGTCAAAATTCTTGTGTTCAATAAAAGGAGAAAAAAATAATAATCGTCTGTCTCCACTCTTTTCTTTTGCATGCACATCTGTTTCAGGCAGATTTTTATCCATTAAGAAGCAACTTAAAATACAGTATTAAAACTTAAAGGGATATTTCCATCCCAAAACATAAACATTAAATCAATTTATTCACACTTGTGTGGTTTAAACTTTCACTGAGTTTATTTTATTTTCTGTCAAACACTAAATAAGATACAGTTGAAGTCAGAATTATTAGCCCCCTTTGATATCTTTTTTTAATATTTCCCAAATGTTGTTTAACAGAGCAAGGACATTTTCACAGTACATCTGATAATATTTTTCTTTGCAGAAAGTCTTATTTGTTTTATTTTGGCTAGAATAAAAGATGTGTTTAATTTAAAAAATGCATTTTAAGGTCAAAATTATTAGCCCCTTTAAGCTATTTTTTCCGATGATCTACAGAACCATTGTTATACAATAACTTGCCTAATTATTCTAACCTGCCTATAGTTAACCTAGTTAAGCCTTTAAATGTCACTTTAAGCTGTATAGAAATGTCATAAAATATCTTCAAATATTGTTTACTGTTATCATGGCAAGATAAAATAAATCAGTTATTAGAGATGAGTTTATTTTTTAGAATTCTATTATTTTTAGAAATGTGTCGAAAAAAATCTTGTCTCCATTAAACAGAAATTGAGGAAAAAAATAAACAGGATGTTTAATAATTCAGGGGGGCTAATAATTCTGACTTCAACTGTACGTTGAAGAAAGCTGAAAACCTGTAACCATTGACTTTCATTGGAAAAATAAATACATGGAAGTCAATGGTTACCCGTTTCCAGCATTCTTCAAAAGATCTGTCTGTCTGTGTGTGTGTGTGTGTGTGTGTGTGTGTGTGTGTGTGTGTGTGTGTGTGTGTGTGTGTGTGTGTGTGTGTGTGTGTGTGCGCGCCTGCGTGCGTGCGTGTGTGTGTGTGTGTTTTTGTGACATATCAGGACACAAATCTGTATAATGACATAGGTATGACACAGGTATTACAAAAAGTAGGTGAAATATGAGGACATAGGTGACATCCTCATTTCTTAAAAAGCTTATAAATCACACAGGATGCGTTTAATCAGAGAGTAAAGCTGCACACAGTCTCCTTTGGACAGTATAAAATGAATGGAAACCTATGTAATGTCCCCACTTTTCACAAAAACAAATGTGTGTGTGTGTGTGTGTGTGTGTGTGTGTGTGTGTGTGTGTGTGTGTGTGTGTGTGTGTGTGTGTGTGTGTGTGTGTGTGTGTGTGTGTGTGTGTGTGTGTGTGTGTGTGAGTATGTGTGTGAGTATGTGTGTGTGTGTGTGTGTGTGTGTGTGTGTGTGTGTGTGTGTGTGTGTGTGTGTTCAACAGAAGAAAATGGGTTTGGAGCCAGTGAACTATCCCTTTAAGCCATGGATCATTGTTATTTTGGAATTTCTATCACTTATGGTGGTGTAAGTTATTTAAATTGGCTTTTGTTTGTTTTTTAGAAAATGTTGTGGTTTTGTCTTTTTTTATTTCTCTCTTTTAGTCTCGTATTTAGTTATTTAAACTTTAATTTGTTTGATTAAAGTGATTTGAATAAGTTTTAGTTAGTTGTTGAGCAATACCAACACTGTCACATTGCAGCTGAAAACCTGTAACTATTGACTTCCATAGGAAAAACAAATGCAATGGAAGTCAATGGTTACTTGTTTTCAGCTTTTTTTTAAAAGATCTTTGTGTGTGAATTCAACAGAAGAAAGAAACTCAAATGGGTTTTAACAAGTGAACTATCCTTTTAAGCCATGGATCAGTGTTATCAAAATTTATAATGCTTACTATGGTGGTGTATATCTTAAAAAAATGTGGTTTTGTAATTTTTATTCGTTTTTTCTTTAATAAAGCTTTTATTCTTATATTTAGTTATTTAAGCTTTAATTTGGTTCATCAAAGTGAGTTTAGAGTTTGATTTGATTACTGAGCAATAACAACCCTGTCGTGTACAAATATGAGTTCGATAGGGCCCAATAATTCGATTCAATAAAGGATTTTATAGTTTTTACATTTGTACTTTTTTACTGTGCTGTTAATATCTGACTTGTTGTGATTATATACCCAACCAAACACACATAATGTAAAACATAATATAGGCCTGTATTGCAGTTTGAACTATGCAGCTATAATCGTAGTTCAGTGTTTCTTGGCATGTCATTCATTGCATTAGTTTCCATTTCCTGCAATTACTTAGGAAATTTACGAGCAATTCCTTAGTGAAAATAGTTTCCACAACATTTTTTTCCTCAGCGTTGGTCTTCTCGTTTCTGCGTTCATATGACCATATGTGTTTGGCCTTAAGAAAGAACGTATGAAATATTAATTTTACAATATTCAGACCACCAGAAAATAAGCTCTAATATAGGTTATGAATATTTTAAGTGGTGTTGCAATTCTCTTCTTCGCAGTGAAACACAAATAAAGACGTGCTGCGGATGAGCACCATCACCAGCAGAGGGCGAACAACACCACAACACATGTAGGCTAGTAGTGCTTGACTAGAAGCAATGGAAGATGCATTTTACGTCACTTATTATTTTGGCGTGATAACAGGCTTAATTGTGTTGTCTCTAAATATATAGTCAAATCTGCCAATGTTTTATAATTTAATACGGATAATTTCTGTCAAGATGGTCTGAGATAATGGGGTGATATCTGTTAATTTGGGGTTTTCTGGTTATTTAGTAACGGTATGAAACGTAAATGTGTAATGAGGTACAAACACCACTCTTTATGTAGGTCGTATGGTCTAGTCTAGTCTAGTCTAGTCTAGAATTAAGCAGCTGCATATGCGCTTTATTATCCACCGGGTGGCGCTAAAGCAGCGCTCGAGTGTAAATAATAACGTGTTTCTGGCAGCACATGCTCGCCTAATTAAAACCATATAAAGGCAGTGTTTTGACACATTTTTTTGTGTATGTTTACCATATTCAAGCGACTGGTCTGTTTCAACTCGGAGCCAGCGAAAGGAACTGGATGTAACGGGAGTTTCCTCTGCGGGTAATCCAGAAATCTCATTCAGGTGCTTCTAATTCACAATGGCTTTGATTCGTGGCCTGTTTATGTAACAGACGAATGTTGGAGAAGAAATGTTAGGAGTCAAAATGGTTTGTCAGACTTTAAGCTTTTCAAACTATGTGATGCATTGCACTTTATATGTCATTTACAACAATAACTTTCACTTTTTATCAGCCGATTTTAGCACATGTATCTTTACAGAGCTCTTCTGTGATTTACGTGTTCTTGAAAAACTGGTGATAAACAGAAGAGCTGGAGAAAACAGTGGAAAAACTGTAGATTTGATCAACACTTCAGATGAGTCATTCAAAAAATATGACGACAAACACGTCTCTTAACTTGTCAGTTCTTTTAAATATTCAAGGGTCTTTATATCAAAGGCAGGGCTTTATAGCCTGTGGTTTTCTTTAAGTTTAATTGAATGTTTCATCAGGGTTATTATTGTTAACAAACTATTTATGTTACTTGAAATATTCAACTGCCAAAGCAACATTACTTATTTCATTCAGTTTAAACTGACATACTTCAAAACCTAAAAGTGAAGTTGAAATGAATTAAAAAAAATATTTTTTTTAAAAGTGATATAAATGAAATAATTAGAAAAACATCAAATAATACAAATTGGAAATTTAAAAAAAAAAATGGTTCTACTTGTGTATTGAAAAACATGTTTTTTTTTTTGTTTTTTGCCATTTTAGTCCATGTCTATTTTTGTTCAATAATTTACATTTATTTTTATTTTTAAAATTTACAAAATCATTTATGCAGTAGACGTGTTTATATGTAATTTTTACAACTTTTAGAGCATAAAATAATCTTGAATACTTCTGAGAAAAGGACTATAACACAAAATATTTGATTGTAGTAAAAAGTGAAATAAAAAAAATCTGATATGAAAAGGTTGTAAAATGTAATTATTGCACATAAATACTATAT
The DNA here is from genome assembly GCF_052040795.2 of Danio rerio. Taxonomy (NCBI): domain Eukaryota; kingdom Metazoa; phylum Chordata; class Actinopteri; order Cypriniformes; family Danionidae; genus Danio; species Danio rerio. The sequence goes on along the minus strand of NC_141041.1, from coordinate 24,691,450 downwards.
ATATATATATATATATATATATATATATATATATATATATATATATATATATATATATATATATATTAGGGGTGTCAAAATTAATTGTTTCTTCGGTGCACCGCGATGCAGAAGCAGACAATTCGGTATCGATTCAGTAATAACCATAACCGGTTATTATGTAGTGACGTCATTTATCTCCTATGCGCTCTGTCGCGAGGGAGGTGAGCGCCGGTATTTACAACACTCAGCCAACTCAGGGCCGGCCCGTGGCATAGGCACCATAGGCAAATGCTTAGGGCGCTGTATATCCAGTGGGGCGCCAGAAATGAGCGCGCTTCAGTTGGTTTTGTTTTCGATTTTCCTGACACACATTCAGTTATTAGCCCCTTTCACACAGTGATACCGGAAAATTTACGGAACGACTTTACCGGTATGTTCAAAAAAGCGCTGTTCACACAGGCGAGGACGTTACGGAAATTTTCCGGAAAAGAGCATTCACACATCCATTCCAAAATACCGGTAAATTCTGACATCATTCACCACAAATGAGCTTTAAACGGCTGCGCTTGTATTTGTAAACATTTGACTAAATTACAAACTCTTTTGATGATCAATATTGTAAACAACTTTCACAGGATCATATTCGCATGTCGAGATGTTCATAATATGTGCGTGTGCTGCCGCTCACAGGCTGTTTCATGGGCACACGCAAAGCTTGAAGGTAAACAAACAACGGCTTATCATAAGCATTTTATCGATGATTATTTGCACAGTTGGCATTAAGGAGAACATATAAACGTTATCTGACTAACTTCTAGCAGCTAAATGCGTCTGGAAAAATATTCAAAGGCTTTTATTCTCACAAACCGCGCGGACGTAAATGCGTCTGACTGTTGTGATTGGCTAAAGCAGAAGTCTTACGTCAGCACGTTCTAGACGTGCACGCGCTTATTCCGGAAATATTCCTTCTGCGTTCACACAGCGCAGCATTCCGGCAAATTGCCGGTAATGTTACAACTTCTCTTTCCGGAAAATAGCCAGAACGAATTTACCGGTATTTTCAAAAAGGACCTGTTCACACATACAACCTTTCCGGAAAATTGCCGGTAATTTTCCGGAAAGGTCTGTATGTGTGAAAGGGGCTATTGACGGCAATAACTCAAAAAACGCTTACCCTAAAAAGATCTAAAGTGTGTTTCCTACAGAAAGACAAAGCTGGTTATGTTTCACAGCTGTCTTTCTTTTTTTCGCTCGACATTACGAGCACTGCTCCGTTTAAGCCCTTGCAGTCTGCGTTTACTTTAGCCGGCAGAGCTCGCGCTGAGAGGAGCTCTCTGTAAGGGACCGTCGGAAAAGTGCTTATTTTTTGCGTTTTTTTTTTTTTCGTTTTTCTGCTCCGCTCAGTGCGAGTTCTCCCTGTTGCAAGGGCTTAAGTGTGTTTGTTTGTGTGTGTGCGTGTGTGTGTTTTTTTATGTTAGATGCTGTCTATGTTTGTGTATGTGTTTGAATGAGAGACAGTGTGGTGCTGTGTGTCTGTGTGTTTATACAGACAGCTTGTTATAGCCTCCCCCCTAAAATATAACACTATATTTGGAAAGCATCGTCAATGCACCGTGATGCACCGAGATATCGAATTGAACCGAATCGATGGCATGATAATCAAAACCGTACCGTGAGACCAGTATAGGTTCACACCTCTAATATATATATATATATATATATATATATATATATATATATATATATATATATATATATATATATATATATATATATATATATATATATATATATTTATATATATATATATATATATATGAAATATATATTTTCAAAACTCAGGTTAGTATGTTCAAAAATCTGCTTTTAGCAAAGTTTTGTTTTAGCACAGTAATTTCCACTGGAATACATTTGTTTCCAATTTGGAAATTTCTGGCCTCAAACTGATCATTACTGTCCTCTGAAAATTATTCAGGGATTTTTTTCTTACAACCATTGCTTCAAATAAAAAGTAAAAACTTATTGATAGTACCACAAGTCAGCACAGTCAATTAACTGCATTGGATTCCAAATTTGTTTTGTATTCACCTCATTAAAGGCTTAAAGCCAGTTAGCTATGTAAGATATCCTGACAGCTTGACGGCTAAAACAGCATTGCAAATACATGCAACATCTACTGAGACTTCTGATTTTTGCAATGAGAGTGTTTTGTCTCAAAAAATGTCAGCCCAGGCTCAGAAAGCACAAAACAAAAAGTACACGCCTTAGCCTACATTTTTCCGAAACATAAACTACATTTCTCCGGGTACAATTCATTGCAAGTTATAGATGACAAATCCGTTAGAGGGCGCTATCTACATTTTTGTGAATTTAAAATATGTTACTTAAGGTTTGTTTGTTGTGCTTTTCAGATAGTTATCCTTCTTTAAGTCCACCAGAAGGTGGGGCTTGTCATACAGATCAGCTTGGAAACCACTGACCAAAACCCTTTCCTACATTTTTAAATCAAATGTAAAAAGTAAAAGTGCACCATTTCATTGTTTTTGTCCGTTTTGTGGAACTTTGCTCAAGCCTGAGCGCTCTGCATCACACTGTACATAGTGAGCAAACCGTCCGCATCAGATTAGTTGCCCATATGGAGAGTACTGCATAAAAATAATCCTTTATTTGTTGATAATATGCCCCTGTAACTAATATTAGTGTGAAAAGTTTTCATAGAAATGTTCACTGAAGCTTGTATTTTCAATGTGTTGACAAATCTCATCTGGAACTCTCATCAGATGAAATCTTCGTAGACATTGCTAAACGACCTGTTTAATTTGATCACTATTTTGCAAACTGTAAATCAAAGCAAGTTAGATTAGACTAGCATAGGAACATCCCGTTCTGGAAGAACTTGCTTTGCATTGTTTAATGGAACCAAATCAAACAGGCTTATATTACAGCAGCTCAGCTCTAGTCCTGGGTCACCTGTGGGTCAGCAGATCATTGGAAACCTTATCAGTTATGTTTAATAAAATAAAATAAAATAAAAAAAATTATAATATGGGCATTATGGTTGTATTCAACAAATATTAAAAACGATCCTATTATGCTTATGTTTCAATATACTGCCTCAAATTCCTTTCTTTTTTGTGCAGGAATGTACACTACCTGACAAATTCTTGTTGTTGATGCCAATTGTAAGAGCAACAAATAATAACTTGACTTATACAATAGTTGGTTATTTGGAAAAGTGGCAAAAGATAGATTTTTTTCGATGAATCATCTGTTGAACCGCATCCCAATCATCAAAAATACTGCAGAAGAAAAATTGGAACCCACATGGACCCAAGATTGTCATAGAAATCAGTCAAGTTTGGTGAAGGAAAAATCATAGTTTGGGGTACATTCAGTATGCACAGCAAATTCATCAGAGTTAAATTCTCGGTGTTGAAGCATTTCAGAGTAAAGTGTTGACGTTAAAGAGTTAGATTTTGATAAATGAATATAATAAGAGTTAGAATTGATTTTATTCAGTGCGAAATCAAGGAGTTATCTTTTTTACACTTGGTGGAGTTATTTCCAACATCCGGGAATTCATGCAGCCCCAGTCACTGAAGAATTTTCCAGACGCCATTTTCCATCTGAGGTTTAGAACAGCAACTGGTGAGTCAAACTACCTAAATGTTGGTATTTTACTGACTTTCTTTAATGAAATTCAGTTGTAAACATATTGTTAAGTTAATAACTTTAGAATGGAGTGACAATTTTAAACTTCTGCGGTTCATTCATGGTCGTTTGTGTATCTAGCTTAACTGCATTACTCATGACTTCTTTTCAAGAATGTTTTTATATATAACGCATACATAGTGCATAAAAACATCAAATGTACATGTTCAACACATTTCTGTCACGCTTAATGCCATTTTGTGCGTTGTTACCCATCTGTAAAATAAAATCGACACTTCTCCTTTAATTCGAAGCAAACTAGCGAGGCAATCCCCGGAGCAGCTTAGCCTACTCTGCCCGGATGCTAACGGCAACACAGGACGGTTTCCATAAGCTCTGGAGAGTTTCTAAAACATATCTGGTGAGTAAATGAACATATGCTTACTTGTAAAATGCTTCCTGACTAAAACATATGATTGTTTGTTATTTGTGTATGTTAATTTGGTTATTTTAAGCACCGCGGCCCTTTTAAACTGGTTCATTCGTGGCCGTCCATATACCGTTAGTCCATAGACTCGCGTGATAACGTACGCTTGAATTATATTAAGTGTTGACAACCATTAAGGTCGGAATGTTAACATTAATGTCTTTAAATGACCGCGTTTGCATTTTCTCAGACATTTGACGTTATAGAAGTCTCCCGGAAGTTGCGGGACTAACGTTAACGTTATCCCGCAAATGCACAGAGACTCCCAGATGCCCAAGTAGATGCCCGCAATTGAATGATAATCTCCCGGAAATCGCGCATCTCCCGGCCGGTCATTAAACACATTGCACACCCCTCTCCACCGCATCCCTCCCAGCTCTTTAGGTACGTCGCGCGCAAGTCACCCCCACCGCTCTTCAGGTACGTCGCGCGCAACTCATCCCATTGCTCTTCAGGTACTCATCTCTCCCGCAAATCAACTCTGTATCCCCCGAAAATGACTTTTCCCTACTCGGGATGTCTGACGTTAGTAAGTTAGGCTATTTATGTAGTCAGGAATATCTTAGTCAAGCTTTTTCTCCCGCATGATATTGTGCTTAAAACTATAGGCTAAACTTAGCATGTACTGTACACAACATTTCCGTTTTATTAAAGACAATTTAGTGCGTTGTAAACAGCCACCTGTCTGTAAAATTAATCAACTGATTCATATTTGAGCAGCCTAATGATGATACAGGTTTGATTTGTAGATTTATTATTAATAATCAACATCTGAATCAAAAGATATCTGAAAAGGTGTGAGGCTTACTTTGTGATGTTCATCTCTCTTTTTTTATCTGAAGGTTATGCATATGTGTTAGATACTAATGTTTTGTTGTTTTTTAACAGCCACAGTTCTCTATACAATAACACAAGACCCTGTGACGGTGGCTGATTAAAGACGGATGGTGTATTTCCAGAGTTGGTAAAATGACCAAGCACACCTTCTTGGTCATATGTGGTGATAATAATGAAGGTATGTTTGATAAAGTTCTGTATTTGTTTCACAATAAGCTGAGAGGGAATAAGAGCATTAGAGAATAACAAATGACATGAAGGTGATAAGTTTTGTATTGTGGGTGAACTGTTACTTAAATAATGTTTTGCTCTTTGTTTTGCACTTTTCCTCTTCTGCTTATCCTAATATTTTAGATTATATTTGGACCTGAAACATCTGTTAGACTCCAGGAAAGGTGGCGTCAATACTGGTCCTGAAAGGGCCTAACAAGTTGAATCTGGTAAAGAAACATGCACGCACACACACACACACACACACACACACACACACGCACACGCTTACAGAAAACTGTAAGTTTATGAATATTTTTTACACTGTGGCCAATATTTTGGGGAATTCAGCATCACTAAATGATATAAAAGATTTTAAGCTCCTCTAAATTTTGCTCCAAGTGTTGTGTTAAATTCAGGATTCTGGACAGACAGCTGCCTGTTTTTCCAGTTCTAGTCATAGTGATTAACCTAATTGTTTTTGGAGATCCAACAGTGATATATGTGTTTTTTCTACTTTTCCATATCCTGTCACCTCAACCAGCTGGGAGAGTCAAGTTGTGGATCATCATGAAGATTTTCAAAATGTGAGTTTAGATTTCTTGAATGTTTTATTTACTTTAAATGTTCTTTTAAATATATCATAGAATTTGATTGCAATTTGTTTTCAAACATTTTTCTTAGTCATGCTGGAGTCTTGAAGAGTTCTTAGAAGAGCATCACCCTATATCCGTGCATCAGGAACCACCAGGCGAGCGATCAGCAGCTGCTACATCGTCATGGATAAAAAGGTCATCCTGTGGCTGGGAAGCACTTCATTCACAGGACATGCTTGATGAGATTTCCTAGCTCCAGTTTGTTTTCACACAAGTTTACAGCATTTATACCTTCATTTAAACTGCTGTGTTTGATATGGAGGACCAAGGAAACACCAGAAGTGAAAGATTTGCACGCCAAGTTGTTTAAAATGTAATTTCAGAAGAAAACTATGCGTTCAGAAGAAAACTATGAGTGACGATACTGTATATTGAACTTTCAAATGGCTCTGATGAAACATCAAGTTTGGACCAAAGGACTGAAACAGCCTTTTTGAGCACTGGTCATACATATTTTGTTGATACTGTCTGTACTAATAAAACATTTAAAGCATATTTGACATTGTTGCATTTTAAAAACGGAATGAATTGTTGAAGTGGTGAATGTTTTCAAATAAAATGTTTTTTCTTTTGTAATTTACAGTCTATTTGAGTTTTTTACCATATTTACACTCAAGAGAGTTGAATAAAATAATATATTACACCAGGCCGTGTTAAATATAGTTCCATTTTTTAACTCTGCCCAGAGTTAAAATTAACCCTTACTTCGGTGTCAATGTGCCAACCCTTTTGAAAGTGTTGATTTAACTCTGTTTTGAGTGGACCCCATGAGACACTTTCAAAGTGTTGAAATTAACACCCATAGAGTTGTTTTGGGTCCCCATATTTTGCTGTGTGGGTGTCGAGTGAGAGATCTGCAGAGTGGATGGCAACATCTACAGCCTGAGGTATCAAGACATTTGTGCTGACCAACAAAGCACCGGACAAGGCAAATTCTTTAGCAGGAAGCAAATAAGGTAAAAGTGCTTGAGGATTGGCCAGCCCTGTCACCATGAATGAACATTATTGAGCATGTCTGGGGTAAGATGGAGGAGGCGTTGAAGATGAATCCGAGAAATCTTGAGGAACTCTGTGAGTCCTGCAAGAACGCTTTCTTTGCCATTCCAGTTGACTTTAATAATACGTTATTAGAGTCATTGCAGACATGTATGGATGGAGTCCACCAAGCTTTTGGGAGTCATACACAATAATAATACTTTCTACACTGCACCATGACTTTATATTCTATACTGTACATTATTTCTGTCAAGTGACAAGTTTTGTCTAAGCAAAGTCAGATCTTACTGTCCTAATTAAATCATTGAAAGTCAAGATCATATGATCATTTTTTATTTTGGTAAAATAAGCGTAATCTAGAGGCCTTTGCCTTTCAGCTAGAAGTCAGGTTAGTAATTGTTGTTCCTAAAACTTGGATAGGCAACAAGACTTTTGTCAGGTAGTGTACGTCACAAATTATATCCCAAATTCCAATACGGTAAGACTCAGTAAAGTGGTCTTAGTTGTTTGTTCTCACTATTTCAACATGAATGTGATTTAAAATACTTATTAGAGGTAGCTGTCCTGTTCTAATCTCTTAAATTTATGTTTTTACTCACATTTATGTTATCATAAGCGTTATGTATGTTATGTATGTTAAGGTCCCATTAGTTAATGCGTTAACTGAATTACAAAGTGTGTTACCATGTGGTGGTAGCTGCAAAAAGGTAAGCTTCCTCCGTTAACTAGTTTATGCATTAACTAACAATGGGTAATACATTTGTTAAAGCATTAACTAATCTTTGTTATCGTTAGTTAATAAACATACAGTTCATCGTTAGTTCATTTTAGCCTGGATGCAATAAATAATATTCATTAAACATCTTTAATTTATTTAATATACATCTTTAATATATGTAACAAGTATGTAAGAGTAATAAAGATTTTAGAAGTATTCTTCAGGTAACTAATGTGCTTAACTAATATTAACATATAGAGCATCATTGTAGTGTTTTTAGCTATCATTTATATGGAAATACATTATGAAGATTTATTTAGTCACACCTTACAATTAGGTTATGTTAATTAATGCTAATTTATTTACTATAGCATGAATGTGTTCAGCAGTTATTAATCATTTAAAAAGCATTAATTAAAGTATTATTAAAATCCAACGTAGTGCTTGTAAACATTTATAGTTAATACATGGTCTAATGATTAATGACTGATTTTTATAAGCTAACGTTAACAAAGATGAATAAATACTGTCATAAATGTATTTCTTATGTTACTGAATCGTTTAACGTTAATAGTTTAGCCTTTAGTGAATTTATTTATATTTTCTTTTATTACTTCTTTTCTATTATTGTTTTTTTTCCATATTAGACCTAAATTATTCCTTTATAACTACATTTATCACAGTTTTTACTTTATTTTGTTTACTTCACCACAGCTTTCCTCTTAGTCACAAGATTTGCTGGTAAATAAACCCCTAAATTGGGCCTTCTTCTACCTGTCCCGTACAAGTCCTTCTTGTTCTCTAAGAAGAATACTGTTGTCCCATTAGATTATCAAGCATAGTAGCTTGATCCGCAATAGTGGCGCATCCCGTCCCTCTCTGGCAGTCGTTAGACCCCATTATGTAACGCTGGTCTCTCAAACACAGTGGTGATGCCAAACACATGACATATGTTCTATCAAAAGGCTGATTTCAATATTTCCTGTTTAGATGCGCTCACTCTAAGCTTCTCAAGATGTTGATGTCAAAAAAAGAGGCTTTAAAATATTCATTTTGGCTTGGTAAATTCGCTGCCATGTTGTTTAGCGTGGCTTTTTTCTGGATTGGGGCATTTAAAAAAAACACATTGGCATTATTTTTTTCTTATTCTCTGTTTTTTTCTTTAATAACAGCCAACACATACCAGCAGATTAGAGGCCCCTATGGTCTTCCCAACCCCCGGTGCTTAACAATGGTGTTAGTTTGGGGCCATACAGCTGGTCCAATCCTGGGTGGATCTCAAACAGGCTCTCAAACAGGAGAAATATGCTTCCCGTTACTGGAATTATACTGTAAACAATTGCTGTTTGTGCCTGGAAAGCATAAATCTGACGTTTGATCAAATCAACACTTGGACGGTTACCACTCATTTACATAACACCGTAAATATGAGAGCAATTGGGTTTTTTCAAATGGATTGAAAATCATTTTAACTCTTACATTCTGTTCTGGGTCAGTTTGACCTGTAGCAAAATTTAGCTGTCAGAAATAATGGATGGTTCACTCAAATATGAAAATTCTGTCATCATTTACTCATTCTTGACTAGTTTGACAGTTTTATTTATTTATTTATTTTAAAATAAACAGTGGTTAGCACTGTCGCCTCACAGCAAGAAGGTTGCTTGTTCGAGTCCCAGCTGGGTCAAGTTTGTATGTTCTCCTTGTGTTTTCGTGGGTTTTCTCTGGGTGTTTTGTTTTCCCCAACAGTCCAAAGACATGCGCTATAGGTGAATTGAATAAGCTAAATTGTCCGTAGTGTATAACTGTGTGTATGAATGAGTGTGTATGAGTGTTTCCCAGCACTAGGTGATGGCTGGAAGTGCATCCGCTGTGTAAAGCATAAGCTGGAATATTTGGTGGTTCATTCCGCTGTGGTGACCTCTGAAATAGAGAATAAACTGAAGAAAAATCAATGAATGAATTAATGAAATGAATACATTTTGGAAAATGTTTGGAACCTATGACCCTTGGCATTCATAGTAGAAAAAACAAACCCTCTCATAGTCAATTGTTACCCTTATAGGTTTCCAACATTTAAAAAAAAAAATCTTTTGTTTTCAACATTACAAAACTAAGTTTGTGGAGATATGGCAATTTCAGGTTTAGAACCGTGAATGTGTCTGCATAGTTTTGACACTCGGAGGATTTGTGGAATGTGCGTACATTTTTGTTAAGATAATGTTGTTCATAGGTCAGTTTGACCTGCAATTTCCAAGTTAAAGGGATGGTTTACCCAAACACGAGAATCTGTTGATTGCACAGTCTGATTGTTTTGCTTCATTAGACCCTCATGTATTGTAAGGAGCCACAGACACAAGGGCTTTACATCTTGAATATCCAGAGGGAGAGTAAATTTACAGCAAATATTAATTAAACAAAGTGCAAAAATGTATGCATTTCGATATGCCAGATTCTCAACTATGCTGTAAAAAAATCCATAACCATTAGTGATTCCTGTTTTATTTTATTTTTTTATTTGTTCATTTATTTATGCTTTTGAATTGCATTATGGGGCCTTGATCTTTCTTCCAATAAGTTTTAACCTTGAAAAGTTTGAAAAAGGAACTTTTTATTAACATTTGTATTAGTTTAAAGTGGTGTATTATCTGGGTTGGTGTTGTACAAAAACCTTGTAATAAATTGCAGTACATTTTCTGTTACTTTACAGACTTATTTCTCTGTTTCTTAAACATTATATTATTTCAAACTACTAAAATGTCAACAAGGGTCACTTAGTTAATCAGTAGAGGTGGGTTTTCAACATCCCAAGTTGACAAAGTCAAGCTCAAGGTCCCATAACACAATTCACAACCAGAAAAAAAATAACAAAAAACACTTGAGAATCACAAAATGCAATTTTTCAGTGTATCCATTAAGAGTTAAAAAGTACATTTATGAATCTAAAGACATTTATCTGTAATTTTGTAAAAAAAAAAATAAAAATAAAAAAGTGAATTTATTTATGCTTCTTTTTATTATTTATTTTTTTGCTATTACCTCTCTTTTTCTATATCATATTTTATTTCCATATTATACCAAATAAAATTTATCAAAGTTTTTTTTTCTTTTTATTTACTTTATTTTGTTTACAGCTTTCTTGTTAGTTACAAGTTTTGCTAGGAAATAAACCCATACTGTAAATCTGGCCTTCTTCTACCTGTCCCATACAAGTCCTTCTTGTTCTCATAAAAGAATGCTGTTGTCCCATTAGATTATCAAGCATAGTAGTCTGATCCGCAATTGTGGCACATCCCGTCCCTCACTACTCTAAATTTAAAAAAAAAAAACTTCACAATTGAGGGGATAATTGAAAGTTTGAACCAATTTGTTTTACTAAAAGGAGTTCTGTATCTGCATATCAGTCCAATTTCCCGAGTTAACATATAATTACCCAGTTTGCACATTAGTTGTCTTGTACCATTGCAACTTCCAGGAATACTGAATTCTTGCAGAGTCCTGAGGTGTTTCAAACACACACATACCCAGGTGAATCAGGGTCTATAACTCGATTACTCCTATTTTCTCCATTTACTCCTCCACTTGGAATCGTCTTGAAGGAAGATATTGCTCAGGTGTTTGCTTACGTTTTTGTTTTTAAAAAAAGATTTAATGTAAAAGAAGGGAGACTTGCAACAAACAAACACGTCGACACTTGTAGCTGCATGTCGCCGCATGCACAGTGCCACCATCCCCTTGTTGACCTAGTCGACTTGACCTCATGTTTAACTGTCCTCATGTTTAATATATTGTTGATTTGATTTATTTATTGTTACATGTTACTACCTGAAATGTTTTTCCCGCTGAACTTTTTGAATAGTATTGGGTTCAGTTTGACCTCCAGCATATAAATTATCCTCTGTATTTATAGGTAATAGGAGGACTAAATGATGTATTTCAGTCTGACCCGTGTGTTGGAAGTGACTCTGCTAGTTGCTTGGAGTTTGTGTTTGGTTTTGACTGCCTGCCCAGGCCCATGCTGTGAAAGCCAATGTGCATTCCAGTTGAGAACATTCTGCTTCGGATCCTCCTCCGTCTCCTAAATCACTCTCCTGTCACTGCGTTCGGAATTATTCGCTTCTATTTTTCATTCCAGCTCATCCACGTCGATGGTCCTCAAAGTCACCCCGGTTCTCTGAGGGAACTGAGAACGACCATCACCTTTTAACCCAACAAAATTCCCTTGCAACCACAGAGACTTCAATCTTAGCTTGAGAATGCATGTCGGTCTGGGAAAGACTGTTGTAATTCGGAGTTTTAAAGTCCATTTTGACAAATCTGCTATTATAAATCAGCGTGCCGTATAGGCAGTCAATCATTACAGCTTGCAATCCGCTGACAGTGCTGCAGAAGTCATAACTCAAACAGAAACCAGAGACAGTGCTGTATACTTTGATATATAGTATCTATGTTAAATGGCGTGTTCAACATCTGTTAGAAGACCAGCTGGTACCCAGGAAAAATAGCAAGCAGGGGTTTCTTTTAAATTAGCCTCTTCTCTATACATGAGCCCAGCAGGATTTGCTGGTTGCTTTTATTTCTCTCCAGGTATAACTTTAATATAACCAACCATTTGACATAAACACTTTGTTAGTAAGAATAGATCAAATAACAACAGTTCAGTAAGCAAGACATTGATATTTAGCATTAATTTTACATAATTTTGTTGACTGTTACTTTATTTGTTTTTGTGATGCCAATAAAATAGTTTAAAATGAATTACCTTGACTCCAAACAGCATACAATGGTGTGGTTTTGTTCCTGAATGAATCAAATTTTTAGATGTAATTTTAAATTATTCACTTAAAAAAGATTGTCACTTGTGTAAGTCATAAAAAGTAAATAAATACATACATAAAGATGCTCCATTTATGAAATATTTCATTATTTTAAAAAATGGTCTATTTATGAAATCCAAATAGCTTGATTTAATGTTTTACACAATTATTATACTTTGCGAAATTGTGTTTACATAAGCTTCTGTTTTTGAAGAGACTACATGGCCGAATGATTCCAATTTCTCAATTACAATAACATGCAGTCACTTGTTTTAATAAAAAATGATTTTGAAGGAATTCGTTGGGTGAATGATAAATGCCTCATTTTAGTCCAAATGACCCCCCAAAAAAGCAGTTGATTGAATGGTTCATACTGTATAACCCAACTGTAAACACCATCTTTTTATTTCATCAATGAATCAATGTTATTGAACTATTTGTTGACTCAAATAGTCAAATGATACACTTAGAGTATAAGAACAATCATCTGTTCTGTTTTTGAATGAGTATTTTAAACCAATTGGTTGAGTGAATTAATCAGATGACACATCTATAATTCCGAGCTCAGACTGCACAATTTTCAAAGTAGTCGTGTCACGTTTTCACACGGCATGACTGTCTGGGCTAGAGTACCATTGGTGATGTGTTTACACTGCAAGAAGCCATGAGAAGTATCATGGAAAGAACGTGAGGTCACATAGTATATCATTTGTTATTAACTACATAATGAGAAAGAAGCTTTTAGTGGAGTAGAAAATGTACTTATTTTACACACCTGTCTTTGAAGGGAATTAGCAATTTCTCCTCAACTTGCTTTCTTTTTCGACCTGTTTGTGATATTGCTCAGATGACATGTCAAACAGACATGAGTGCTGCTGCCATATTTACACCAGTTTTTTCTCCATTTTATGGGTCCAAATAAACTGAAAATGAGCACACTTAACTTCTCCCCCAACTTCCTGCTGGCCTGCAGATATCCATACTAGCAGATGCTGTTCTCTCATTGGCTGTTGGTGATCGCTAATGCAGTTTTCAATCCGAACACAATTCACATGGCATGATATGAATCGCCAACAGCTCTAGATATTTAGCATGCCAAATATCTCATGTGTCTGCGACTCATCGGCGATTCTCTCAGATCACCTCTTTGATAATTCATACTCTGTGATTGTTACTCTTGTGAACAAGCACTGATTTGCCTTTGATTTCAACCATTTGTTAGAGATTTCTCAAAACCTGTTGGCGAGTCAGAATCGGGGCTAAAATCATGGAGTCCAAACTTGGCATAAGCATAGTCAATTATTTAATTCCTGAAAGAATCAGTGTTTTGAACCAGTCGATTGAGTGAATATTTCAAATGACTCACTTTTAAGGAGAACCATTGCTCAATGATTTCTTGCTAATAGGGAGTCACTTGTTTTGTTTTCTAAGTAATGTTTAAAACCATTTTTTAATTATTGTTTAATATGTTTAGTTAATGTTTCAAATGACCCACGTAGAAGGACAGAATTCCTGAATGAATCTGTGTTTTGAACAAATTAATTGAATGAATGATTCAGATGACACAATTATAGGGGCAGTCGCTTCAGTCAGAATTAACTGAATTAACAGAGTTCCTGAATTAACTATTTTTTGTGTTGTTGATTGAGTGAATGATTCAGATACCTGACTTGAAAGGACCGTCACTTTCTTAGTTCCTGAATGAATCAATATTTTTAATGAATCAATTAGGGTAGTAAATAAGATAACGATTATAAGGACAGTCACAATGAATCAATTAAGGTCGTGAATAAGATAATGATTATAAGGACAGTCACTTTTTGGTTACTTGAATAAATTGTGTTTGAATAAATCATTATTTTTGAATAGATTATCATTTTTTTTTTTTTTATGAGTTGGATGAAACAATAATTGAAGGGCAGTTAATTTTCCCCAATAGGTTATACGCACCGTTAGTATTTTTCATCCAATGATGGACTTTCGGTGAAAGCTTGATTTGACTATTTTCAATTTCATAAGGTTTTGCATTGATGTCTTAATGTAATTCAAATATAATTAGTTAAATAGACCTAAGCATCTATTTGGTAGTTACAGCATAAACAGAGATGAAAGACCGTTTGAATGCATGCGCCGTGATTAGAAGGCTAGTGCAAAAACTCCATTGAAAATACTGGGGTAAAATTAATTTCCATATTTTAAAGACATGGCACAGAAAAACAGAATTTAATGCAGTGCTTCTTGTTCGGTCTGAGACCCACTATATATCTTATCTCAGCCGGGCAGTGATGATCTCTGTATTTTGAAGAAAAAACGCAGTGATTTTGTATGGGATCACAATTCACCGGAAATAAAGGTCTGTGTGCATATACCCCATTACTGCTATATCAGTGCAACTTGCAGAAACTAAAAATTCCGATCAATTATACACAGACTGAAGGAGCATGAAAACACAGACAACAAATTGTGGAAAGTCCCAGCCCTGCTACATCAGCGCATTTCACCCAGTCAAGTTGAAGGAGTATTGTTGCATAATAAGATTTACAGTTTTTATTTTTATCTGTGCAGATAATGATTTCCATTGCAGACCTACAGTGCGAATTAAAGTGAATGCTAATGATGTTAATTCTAAATTATGTTCAAACGCTCCCGTGGGCTGCAGCAGCAGCTACTGTACAGTGAGAAATGTTTATAGTGCATCTATTTGCATTATTGATGGGAACGAGGCGCATTTGAATATCACTGGACACAGACTCGGGGTAGTAAATCTACAAGACTCGGCTGACTAATATGTTTAATTAGAGGTGATATATTACAGCTTATTAATTATTTACAATAACGGCAATCATGTCGGCAGTCATAGGGGCAAAGAAAATGAGGATCCGCGGAATAAAGAAGGTGAGGTAATGAAGGTACCAAAATAAAATTGAGCAAATGAGAAAGGTGGTGTGAAATACCAGATACTCCATTCTCTGCTGGAATTTTTGATGTCGATTGGAGGGGATATGCAGGAGGAGAGGCATGAAGCCGATATCCTTGAGCGGTTAAAGGCCTGTGTGCCTCCAAAACCGCTGTGAAAGGTGGACTCGGCACTGGAGAAGAAAAGCAGCGGCCTTGCAGGGATTATCCACAGGAGATTCCCTGCGGATAGCAGTCCCTTTTTTCCCAGGGACACTGTAATATGATTACTCTGTTGTTTGCGCCCGGTCCAGTGGTTAAGCACTATGGAGAGGAGGGTTTGGCCACCTCCAGGATGGACAATGAGCAAATTTTTTTTTTTTTGGAGGGAAACTTGGAATTCTGCTTGACTGAGGACAGCTGGGGTCTTACACTTAGAGAGCAGGGAAGGAGAAAAAAGTGGCCTTTTTCTTTGGCTGAATGAAAGGCAGCTGTATGGTGCTGTGTAGCGCAGAGGTGCAGCAGGCAGGGTCAGCAGGGCTCTTTGGATCTCAACGGAGGCCCCGGGCTCCCCTCCTGCATCCCTACTGTTACACAGAGGAAAGGCATTCTACGACAGACGTCATCGCAAATGTTTATCTCTACAAATAACAAACAGTTTTCCTTGTTGCCCTTTTGAAAAGCTCCAGGACGTGTTGTTTGCGAAAAATAAATACTGTCGAATTTCATCGCATGTGTTTCATTTCATTCCAATTAGCGAGTGTAAGCACAAAATACACTCCATCTCAGTGTAATAGTTTAAAAATCAGGCACCGGTCTCCGCTGCTTAGAGCTCTTTCATGCTAGTATATATTTAACCTCCTATTTGAGGCTTTGAATGATGGAGTGTGTGTTTTTGATTTGCTTCAGACACAGGATTGCTGTGAGCTCGAGCCTTAGTCAGCACGCTTTGTTTGACAGGCCTGTCATTAATCATCATTGGCATTGTTTAAACTGTATTGAGTGTCCAGGTCTTGTTCAACAGAGGGACAATAGTCTCTCTAAGCAGCTTCAGACCTGAAAGAAAGTTGATAAAATTTCCACCCAATGGAAACTGCAGGGAAGCTCCTTTTAAAAGGGGTTAGTATTCATTAGAACACTCTGGTTAAGGGCCCAGGCCGGTCCTATTAAAGGAAGCAAGCCACCCACAAACCTGATGGACAAAATGCGGATATGATGGACAGCACATGTCATTTTTATCACTATTGACAATTCAAATACAGCAGAAAGTCCTACAGTACAGGGATTCTTCATTCATTATAGCGATGGTGTCTTGGCCCGTGATAAAATTAATCAGTTTTACTACCGATTTTTAAATCATTGTAATCAAGAGAAGTTTTTCTATTTATAGCTTGTGTGATTAATGACCACACACTGTATGAAATATTGAGGTGACCCACAGTGCCTCACAGATTCAGTTCATTTGGTATTAACAGTCATTAGGATAAGATGAGTTGGTGATGATGAAGGAAAGAAGATGGAAGATTAGAGTGAGACAGGTCTGAAATGGAACATGATTGAGGACAGTTTATCAACTTATGCTATTTGAGAGAATGGTGGTAACTGAAATTGTGTGTGTTTAGGCCTACATAAGTGGCATGTGGGCCAGTTGGCACTTCATTGTGGAGTTTGAATGTTCTCTGCGTGTTTGTGTGTTTCCTCCAGGTACTTCAAAGACATGCTATAGGTGAATTGGGTAAGTTAAATTGTGTTTTTGTGTGAATGAGTGTATGGGTGTTTCCCAGTGATGGGTTGCAGCTGGAAGGGCATCCGCTGCATAAAACATATGCTGGAGAAGTTGGCGGTTTATTCTGCTGTGGTGACCCCAGATTAATAAAGGTGCTAAGCCGAAAAGAAAATAAATGAATGAATGAATGAACTTTACCTAAAGTACAGTGATAGTTAACACAAGTTACTTACATTATTGGCGCAAACCTGACGCTTCTTAAAAAGAAATAAAAAGTGTTAGTTCACGCCACCGTATTCAGAGATTCAGCACTGCACTTTGTAACAACCAATCATACACATTTCTGTTTTACTTATGAAAGTAGTAACCAATGGGAGAGGTTATATTAGTCATCGGTGAAAACAACATTTTGATAATTGGGCGCATGCACACCGATTGAAATCAGCTCGTGAACGGGCTCTATGCACAGCTAGTGCTTTTCAGCCAATGCTTAACTTCCGGTGAAAGCTTAATGACTATTTTCAATTTCACAAGGTTCCTTTTACAGCATCGATGTTGTAATTTAATTGCAATACATTCAGTTAAATTGATTTAAGCATTCATTTAGTTGTTCAATCGTAAAATGAGATGAAATAACTTGTAACTGCTAGTGCCATCAGGATCACCACAACCATATCACCCTGTAGCCCAAGAACAGTTACTCACTGACGCTAAGCAGGGCTGAGCCTAGTCAGTACCTAGATGGGAGACCACAATGGAAAACTACGTTGCAGTCAGAAGTGGTGTTAGTGAGGCCAGCAGGGGCGCTCAATCTGCTCAATCAGTCTGTGTAAGTCCTAATGCCGCATAGAGAAGGGGACACTATACTGTCAGTGTTTCAGATAAAAAGAGGTTCTGACTCTCTTAAAATCCCATGGCAGTTCTCGTAAGGAGTAGGGGTGTAACCCCAGTGTCCTGGCTTAATTTCTTCTCTGCCCATAACCATCATGGCCTCCAATCATCCCCATGCACTGAAATGGTTCCATCTCTGTCTCTCTACTACACCTATAGGTGGTGTGTGTTGAGTGCATTGGTGCTGTTGTCCTGTGGCTGCCGTCACATCATCCAAGTGGTTGCGGCACACTGATGGAAGTGTGGAGAGACCTCCCTCAAGATTGTGAAGTGCTTTGGGTGTATGACCACAGACAATAAATGCGCTATATAAATTCACATTACATTACGTTACATCAGCAGGCGAGCACAGAAACTTCATTGAAAATACTGGGGTCAAATAAACTGTCTTATTTTAAAGATATGGGACAGGAAAGTGGAATTTATAGCAGTGTTTTCTGTCCAGTCTGAGATTCGCTTTAAATTGTATATCTATCAGGCAGAGAAGATCACAGATTTTTTAAAAGAAATTAGACCTTAAAAGTGGCAATTTTATAATGAAAGAAAAAAAGAAATTAAAAGTCCATATTTTAAAGTGCATATTTTCTCACAAACGAGAAGTAGAAACCATGTAAGTATTTCACTGTGGTGATTATTATGGGATGTTTTGCACAAATCTAGCTGCTACTGCATATAGTCACGGATTAACGTTTTGTATGTGCAGCCTGACTACGACATAAATTCTGACATTAAAGTAGTTGTTAATCCTTAAATTTTATGAGTTCCTTTTTTAAAAATCTATCATTTTAACCAGTTTTTTGTTAATGATAACCGTTAAGGATTGTTATTTCTGTGGCGTTTGCATGTTGTCCTCGTGTTGGCATGGGTTTCCTCCGGGTGCTCCAGTTTCCCCCACAGTCCAAAGACCTGCGCTGCTAAATTGGCCGTAGTGTATGAGTTGGTACGTGAATGAATGTGTATGCGTGTTTCCCAGTACTGGTTTGTCGCTGGAAGAGCATCCACTGTATAAAACATATGCTGGAATTGTTGGTGGTTCATTCCACTTTGGCGACCTCTGAATTAGACACTAAGCCAAAGGAAAAAGAAT